>NC_057795.1:644084901-644099966 GCF_018294505.1 Triticum aestivum
AAAATTCCTACCGAGTGGAGAGCAAACCTCCCACTCGGAGGCTTAGTGCAGCCCAGTGCTCGCCTAAGTAATAAAATTCCTACCAAGTGGAGAGCAAACCTCCCACTCGGAGGCTTAGCTGCAGCCCAGTGCTCGCCTAAGTAATAAAAATCCTACCGAGTGGAGAGCGAACCTCCCACTCGGAGGCTTAGCTGCAGCCCAGTGCTCGCCTAAGTAAGGAATTTATCCCAATCTGCAAGGACAACGAGGTGCAGGTCGACTGTTACCTCCTCCTTCGGAGCTTCGCCACAAGTACAACGTGCGGTTCATCTCAATCCGCAAGGACGATGAGGTGCAGGTCGACTGCTACCTCCTCCTTCGGAGCTTCGCCACAAGTACAACGTGCGGTTCGTCCCAATCCATAAGGACGACAAGGTCAGTCGCAGTCTGTATTCTGTCTCTACCTGCAGGACAGATGAAGCACAAGTCGACTGGAATTTCAGCGGAATATCTTCCGAACGAGGAATAAAGTTCTCTCGAGGCAAACAAAGCATGTTAGAGGCAAAATCGAGTTCAGATAAACACCCTACAAATCCAAAGGTACTCAGGCGTTAAGCCTGTTAAAGTTTATCGGTTACAGCAACCACTCGGCATCCCGAGGCAAATTTAAAGTGGGACTTAGAAGTTTTTTACTCCTCCGGCGGAGGACTGGAAGGTGCAACAAACTGATCGAGGTCGATCCCGTCAGCAATACGGGTAGCAGCAGCGATGAAAGTCTCCATGAAGGATCTGAAGTCGTGCTTCCTGGTATTGGAAACCTTGAGAGACACCATCTTGTCCTCTTGCGCTTCTTTGCAGTGGACACGAACCAGAGATAGAGCAACATCAGCACCACACCTGGCAGAAGACTTTTTCCATTCCTGCACTCTACTTGGAACCTCATTCAGTCGGGTCATCAGGGATTCAAGATCATTCTGAAAAGTCTGTTCTGGCCAGAGAGTCGAGTCGATCCGCGACACCGCAACTTTCAGTCGAGCAAGATAATCCACCGCGCTAGCAATGTGAGACTCCAGTCGGAGCACATTCATAGCAGCTTCGTCCTTCACAGGAGAGTTGATGGGATCCAAGCTGGTTTCCACTCGACTGGTTTCTTCTTCAAAGTTTTGGCAGAATTCTGAAAACACAGTTCAGACTCAAAATAACGATCATGTGATAAGCCGGTGAAAGCAAGACAGTCGGATAAAGGAGATTACCATCAAGCATGAGAAACAGCTTCTTGGCGAGCCCTCCGAGATAAATCTCCAGGTCGTTTCGCTTCCCCGCCAGTTGGCTAGCCTTGTCAGACAGAACAATCTTGTCGTTCTTCAGTCGACTAACTTCCTTGTTAGCCGCGTCAAGAGCAGCTTTCAGCTTGGCATTTTCATCTTCGAGTTTGTCGAATGAGGCAAGCTTCTCTTCAGCGAGCTTTGTTTTCTCCAAAGCAGCCTTCTGTGCCTCTGCAAGGTCAAGGTCCTTCTTCTTCAAAGTCTCTTCCAGTTTATCTGCAAAGCAACAATGAGAACAGAGTTGAGAATGAGCAGAAAAACGAAGGCAGTCGTCAAAAATTCTCACCAGCCATACCTTTTGCTTCATCCTTTGCCTTCTGCAAATTCTCCTGAGCAAGCTTCAAATCGAGATTGAGCTGGAACTGCTTGTTCTCTAACTCAGTATAGCGAGCCACAAGCTCGCAAGATTTCTGCAAAGAGTCAACCAACGAAAGACATCAAAGACAGATCACTTCCGAGTGATTAAGGAAAAATAGTAGCATTTCTAAGACTACAGTCGAATTAAAACATTCGACAGTAGTCTCGGGGACTACACCCAGCGGGTGCACTC
The DNA here is from genome assembly GCF_018294505.1 of Triticum aestivum. Lineage (NCBI taxonomy): Eukaryota > Viridiplantae > Streptophyta > Magnoliopsida > Poales > Poaceae > Triticum > Triticum aestivum. The sequence goes on from NC_057795.1 coordinate 644,086,756, forward strand.
AGCGTGCCCCCACTGGTTTACCGATTTGGTTCGATCAGTCGACCAAACGAGGCAAAAAGTTATGATTCTAAAACCATGGCTAATTGTCGGCGGTCAGCCGTAGTAAAAAAACAGTTCTTTAGACTATAGTCGACTGCACGCAGTCGACCATAGTCTCGGGGACTACACCCAGTGGGTGCACTTAGCGTGCCCCCACCGGTTTTTCGGTTCCATTCGACTTGATCCGTCCAGGTCGAGTGAACAAGATCACAACATAAAGACTATAACCGACTGCACGCAGTCGACCATAGTCTCGGGGACTACACCCAGTGGGTGCACTCAGCGTGCCCCCACAAAAGTTCAGTCGACAAAAACACCCAGTGGGTGTACAGATATGGAAATCTCCAGAAAGAAGCAGTTTCAGGTAGCATATCCAAACAAAGCAAGCAACGACTGACTTACTTGGACATTGCTCTGGAGAGCGGAACTAGCGTCGTAGGCTGCCTGACTAGCCTCTCGGACCGCTTTCACCTGCTCCATCATGATCCCTGCCTGGCGTATGGCCTCCTTAGCAGCACTTACTTGGTCTTCCGGGACGTGGTGTGTAGCAAAGAGAGATGGTGGATCAACAGTCGACAAAGTGGGTCGAGTACTTGTCAGCGGTACAACGAAAGACACAGAAGTCCGAGCGGGGTTGCCTCCTTCAGAAATCAGTGTCTCAGGAATTGCCGCGACTTGAGCAACCTTGCCAGCAGGCACTTTCTTGTTCTTCCTCTTCCTCAACGGCGCTTCCTCGTCGTCATCGGGGAGATCAATGATGTGAGGCAGAACTACAAGAAGGATTCAGAAGTAAACATGGAAGTCCAATCGACTAAAAGCGAAACCTCAGGGATCTTACCAAGGTTGGAGGTGGCCGCGTCTTCCATTTCTTGATCTTCGTGCTTGGCTGAAGTCTCGGAGTTAGCGGCGCTGTAGATTTCAAGAATCGGCTGATCAGTCATCGAGTCGACCAAAAGTTCACTCATGTTGAAAAAGGAAATACAAGGTTCTGTTGGTTACCCGGAGATGGTGGGGATGACCATTCGCATCTTGGGCAGGGCCTTCGCCGGCTTTGACGACGTCGCTCGAGGTTGCTTCGGCGGTTTCTCAGTCGGCGCGGGAGAGGTTGTCCTAGGCCGCTTCGTCGACTGCCCAGTGGGCACAACAGCTTTACCGCGCCCGGCCGCCGGGTCATGCGTCAGCTTGGACCTTCCCTCCGAGCGAGGAGGATCGACGTCTTCCTCCTCTTCCTCCTCCTCCTCCTCGTCATCAGAACTATCATCCTCCTCATCCTCCTCACCGTTGGACTCTCATTCCGCCGGGCTTTCACCTCCACTTCCTTCTTCTTCTTCGACTGTTTCCTGCGCCCCGTTGGGCATCGAATACATCTCGGTGGTGACCTAGAAGACAACGAAACAAGGTGAAAGTCAGTCGACGAATTGGCATCAAAACAGAATGAATGCAACAGAATCACAGTCGGAGATAAGTGGTTATTCCCGGTCTGGTTGGTAACTATGGCCGAGTGGTGGAATCCTCCTAGCTCCACGAGGGTTGTCTTTGTTTCCCGTGATAGCAGTCATCCACTTCTCCAGCGTGGCGTCATCGACCTCCTCTGGATGGACCCGAGAGGTATCATCCGTTCCAGAGTACATCCACATCGGATGACCTCGGTATTGAAGTGGTTGAATACGCCGTCGGAGAAAAACCTCCAGGAGATCCATGCCAGTCACCCCATCGCGAATAAGCTGGACTACACGCTCCATCAACAACTTTACTTGGGCCCCTTCCTCTGGTAACACCTTCAGGGAAGATGGCTTGTTCACTCGACTCATGGAGAAAGGAGGGAGACCAACCGACTGCCCCGGCGTCGGCTGGTCTTGGCAGTAGAACCAGGTCGACTGCCACCCTCTAACCGAGTCGGGGAGAGTCATAGCTGGAAAGGCGCTCTTCCCCCTCATCTGGACCCCGAGTCCCCCTCACATCTGGATTACTTGGGTCCTCTCGTCATTCGGGCTCGTTTTCTTCACCGTCTGAGAGCGACAGGTGAATATATGCTTGAAGAGACCCCAGTGCGGTCGACAACCCAAGAAATTCTCGCATAGCAAAACGAAAGCAACAAGATAGACGATGGAGTTCGGAGTAAAATGATGGAGCTGCGCTCCAAAAAAGTTCAAAAACCCCCGGAAGAAAGGATTTGGCGGCAGAGAAACCCCCGGTCTACGTGGGTTGTCAGGAGGACGCACTCACCCTCTTCAGGCTGTGGTTGCCACTCCGTGCCCGGAAGCCTCGCCGACCCATGGGGGATCAGTCCTTCATTGGCCAGATCGGCGAGATCCTTCTCGATGATGGTCGAGCGGATCCAGTCTCCTTGGACCCAGCCCTGCGGCAGCTTGGACCGCGAAGAGGAGCCGCCCCGACTGGGCGCTCTCCCCTTGGCCTTCGCCGCCGCCTTCTTCACCCGTTCCAGGGCTGCGGTCTTCTCCTTCACCATGTTCGCCGGCGAGACAAGTTCCGAGCTTCGGCGCTGGACAGACGAAGAGCACGGCGAGAAGATTTGGAGGCGGAGAGAGGAGAAGTCTGAGGTCGTACTGTTCAAAATGTCCTGCCCAACGCTTTATAAGGGACCGCTTCCGAGTGGCTGACCGGTAGGCCCAGGCAATCCCGTCGCAATCCCACAACAGGCGCGCGCGCGATACGTGGCGAAAAAGGCGGCGCGAAGATCGAGGCGTCATCGTCTTATCCCATCCGAGTGCCGCGGTTTTCTCCGCTTCGCGCGCTTCCCAAAATTCGGATCCCGCAAAATCCGCTAACCGCAGAGCAACTCGTCAGATAACTGATTTCCTCCGATCCGTCGCTCGGAAATCCTCAGGTTCACAGAGTTCACTCGACAAACGTGAAGAATGGTTCAAGGTGACTGAAAGAGAAGTTGATGCCATCACTAAAAAGTCGTTGATCCAGAGCAAGACGCACTCACAACACGAAGAACAGGTCGGAGAGATCATCAACTCCTTCCTCACTCGAACCTCGATTCATTCGGGGGCTAATGATGAAGTCATATACCTGGGGTAGGGTCATAGACCTGCCCAAAGGTACCCTCCTCAAGGAGACTCACAAGAGAAGCAGCCTTCCAGTCGACCTGGTAGGCTTTCACTCGACAGATTCAAAGACACTCGACCATGAAGACCCACTCGACCACCAGGAGTCCAAGAGCCACTCGGTGTCCAAACGGTCTGTAGTTAAATAGCCTTTATGGTCATAATGGTACTTTATGTAAGGCGTTACCAGTAACGCCTGGCCTTAACGCACCTTTAACCCTCTCCTACGTGGGCTGGCTGGGGTCCTGGCGCACTCTATATAAGCCACCCCCTCCACAGGTAGAAGGGTTCGCACCCCTGTAACACATACGCATATAATCCAGTCGACCGCCTCCGGGCTCCGAGACGTAGGGCTATTACTTCCTCCGAGAAGGGCCTGAACTCGTAAATCCCTTGCGTATACAACTACTCCATAGCTAGGATCTTGCCTCTCCATACCTACCCCCCATTCTACTGTCATACTTAGAACCACGGCAACGGTGGCTTTAGTTTTACTGTTGTATAACTTTGTAAGGTCTTGTGTGAATAATTAATAAAATGGCTGTATGCATCATTCAGATGCAGAGGCCGAGGGTCCGTCCTACTTTTCTAAAAAAAACTATTGCAGTTTGTTACTACTCACTCCGTTGTGGGACGGAGGGAATATAAATTAGCCTAGTGGCACCAAATAACCAATCTGGTACGCATCTATTTGCAGATTCTATGCCCAATAGATAATACAACTCACAACTGGTAATGTAATCTTGATTACTGTGGAGTTTGTTTGCTAGCTCGGCATGTTAACTACGAACATGTTTTGTCGTAAGAGTTGTAGTTTCCTTCAGCTAGCTAGCTAGCGCACGCCATGGTAGAGTTGGCTTACATTGGATACTACCTCCGTTTCTAAATATAAGTTGTTGTAGAGATTCTACTCCCTCCGTTTCAAAATAAGTGTCTTGAGCTTAGTACAAATTTGCATTAGAGGTAGTATAAAGTTGAGACACTTATTTTGAGATGGAGAAAGTATTATGGAATACATACGAATAAAATGAGTAAATCAATGCTCTAAAATGCATCTATATATATCCGTATATTGTCCTAGTATGTCCGAATGTCCCCTTATACGTCCCAAATCTAGGCCAGATATCGAGAGGGCCGGTCAGTTCGAGCGTTTTGGCCGGCTGCCCGGTTGTGTGGTCAAGAAAGTCCAAGCATTGACCAGGCAGGCTGTCCATGCATTTGGGGCATGGTTGCTTGGTCTATCGTATGTGCCAATGGACACCCACATGGTCTCTCGTGTGTGCATGTGGCGTAAGATGGGATGGAACCTTTTTATTTGAGGAAAGGGATGGAACTTTACATGTCCACTACTAGTTGGCACATACGGAGCATAGTACGTACAACAGAACCGTTATATATGCTTAGTACACATGCATATGTGCCAAAGTGCTGGCTGCTGGTGCTAATATACGTACCTATCTTAACATGCAACAACCAATAATGCTACGGTCTACGGGATGAATCCTATGGATTCACCTTACGCTCTGATGTGGCGTGCATCTACCATCTATGCAACGTACGTTGGAGAAAATTTTGGAGTAACTATGCTAGGTCATCCAACTGCGTAAAGGCACAGATGCCCTGATCCTGATGTGGCATGCATCTATGCACGGTACGTCGGAGAAATTTTTGGAGTAACTATGGTAAGGTCTTCCAGCTGCGTGAAGCCACATTGCATCAGTAACTTTAGTGAAGCCACATTGTTCAATGTTGACCAAACTTGTGTGACATATCTTTCACCCATTGCCAATGTAATCCGTCTATGTTCAATGGTTTTCTCTTCCTCCCTCTGGGGTATGCTACTTTTTCTCCATTGCATCTCAATCCACTCTCAAAACCATGTAATGGACTTTTGTACGAATAAATATTTGGAAACCCGTAACTGGTTTTAAATGATGGAGTTTTATAATTTATCTACAAAACAGTCGTAACAAACTTACAAGTGGAGCATTTGGAAAGATCTCGGGACAATGAAAGTACAAAAGGAGCGGCAGTATTTTTTCGGGATGAAGCAAAAAAAGTTCATATGGCATGTTTTATCCCATCCATAGTGCGTAGGAAATTTAGGTTTTCGGCATACCCTCTATTCACCTGTGGTCGATGAGTGTGCCTACTGCCTACTATACTATGCACCTGCGGCAGGTGGAGATGTATGTTTGCCCACAATCAATACACCTTGATTGTATAAAGAAACGAGATGGTCATGACTGGCTGATCAATACTCGATCTATAATAGTAGAACTGACAAGGCTGTGCTTCTTCTTGCAGAGCGAGGTGACAGTCTTCCTCTTTCTTCTCTTGTACCGTCGCCTCTCTGGCTCCTGCTAGGTTGGTAGGCCATCAAATTTCGTTTCTCCCATTAATTCCCATGCATGATATTAGTGCTGAACTAGTGATTGATGCCAGCTAAAATTTTCGCTATGATCTCTTCCTAGCTACTCCCTCCGTCCCATAATATAAAAACGTTTTTGACATTAGTGTAGTGTCAAAAATGTTCTTATATTTTGGGACAGAGGGAGTAGATCTTATTCTCGGTTTTTGTTTCCAGTTTCATAAAGTTGTTTCACTTGCAAATGCTCTGTGGTGGACTTTGATTTCATGGCCGATTTGACAGGGAGGAGCATGGAACCTGCTGTATGGCCACCCTGCGACTTTCATCTGGCTGATTGGTCCATGGAACCCGCGGGTGCTGCGTGGGTTCCTGACGAGTTTGCTTGGTCCACTGAAATGCTGGTCACCTGCTTCCAGACGTATGTTCCTAGCAGCCCTAGCGGAGGGCAGCTGCAGCAGGTTCAGTATGCGGCAGCCACACCGAACTCACCTTGTGAGGAAGAAGCACATGCAGAAAACAAGATGGAGATGGAGATCCAGGACCCCATGCAAGTGTTCGAGAAAACAGCAGACGAGTTCGAGGTCGACATCGACATGTTCGACAGGAAGATGCATAGGTATCCTGGACTCATTCGACGTCTCAGCGACGGCAACAAAAACTACACCACTCCGGTGACGGTGGCCATCGGACCCTACTACCACGGCAAAGACCACCTCAAGCCGGCGGAGAAGGTGAAGTATGTGGCTGCCTACCACTGCATCATGGAGTCGGGCCACTCTGTCCAGGAGATGTACGACGCAGTCGTCTCAGTCGCAGGCGAGGCCCGGGGGCTCTATGACAAGGACGTGATGGCAGGTATCAGCGACAACGACTTCGAGCCTATGATGTTCTATGATGCCTGCTTCTTGGTGCAGTTCATGCTTAAACTTACAGGCTCCAAGTTGAATTCGTATTTATCCCGCTATTTCAAGGGCAATATGAACGACATCTTCCGTGACATCCTCCTGCTTGAGAACCAGCTCCCCTGGCGGGTGGTCGAGACCGTCATGTGGTTCAGGCAGGTGTCGTTGCCGAAGCTCGTTAATTCGTTGAAAAACGGCCTGCAAGACCGCAAGGTCCGCGGGAGGAAGCCTTTGGACTGGGAAGACAAGTACAAACCGCCACACCTCCTCGGTCTTGTCCGGTTCTACATTGTGGGAAGGAGCAAACCCAAACCGAACCGGCAGCCGCTACCCCGCCTCGAGTCGGTTTCGATTTCTGTAGGTGCCATGGAGCTTGCAGAAAGCGGCATCATGCTGACGGCCAACAAGACAAGTGACCTCGTAGACATGGGCATCGACACCAAAGGGCCCTTCTGCGCGGAGCTCTCTCTGGCGCCACTGTCCCTGAACGATTTACGCTCAGTCTGGCTAGTCAACATGGCAGCCTTCGAGCTGTCCACGACCCTAGAATTTCAAGGGCGTGATGTTGAAGATGAAGCGTCCGCTGTCTGCTCCTACCTCCTCCTCCTAGCCATGTTCGTGGACAAGGAGGAGGACGTGCACCAGCTGCGAACACAGAGTGTTCTGCAAGGAGGAGGAGGGCTTACCAACAAGGAGGCGCTCTCCTTCTTCACCAGCCTTCAGGACCTGCCTCTCGGGAGCCGCTATGTCCGCACCATGAAAGAGATTGAGAATTACAGGAACAAGCAGAGGCGGAAGCGGACACGGTGCCACGCCTTTTTTCACAAGAACTGGAGAATCATGGCCACGGTCTTCTCCGCCGTTGCTGCACTCATCACTATCTTGAGCACGCTTGCGTCTCTCAAGAAACAATAGCTCCCCTCCCTTTGTCCATGATCGATCATGTGATTTTGCAAGCTTTATTTGTTATCTTTTCTTTTTGTATCAGAATTACATTTGCAAGTAAATGTTCTCCATCTTATAATCTTCTGATTCCTTTGGGTGTTGTAGTTTGGTTTCTTGCAAAGATCAATCACACATCCAAAACAGAGAATACTCGCCCACGGAAGGCTATCTAGGCCAACGCTTAGGTTATCTGCAGCTTCGCTGCCGCTGGCAGCTGGAACCGTGCTCTCGTGCGTGCCTGCAACAATTATTTACCCAAAACCACCACAACTGAGGCTAGGATAACAATTTGGTAATACATTAAAAGCAGGGCATAAAAAATCACCGGAAATGTGCCTAATGCATAACACGGAGCATTGATAGTCGGATAACCTCGCGAAAACAGTCAAACTGATTGGTTGGGCCCACCTCTAAGGCTGACGTGGCATGCCTATGTGGAAATTTTGCTGAGATGGACATAGGTCCCACATGTCATCCATCCATTGTCTTCTTCCTTCCCATCTCTTCAATCGGTCGCGTAGAGGACATGAGGTCCGGTCGAGAGGTGCTCGCCGGCGGCAACCAGGAGCGGTGCAGCTCCCATAACAGAAAAAGGAGGCCACCACGCTCCGGTGGTGGAGAGGTGCTCGTCTGCATCACGCCCCTACTTGGCCTGAAGAGGAAAAGGAGGGCAGGCGCGCGGTGGCGGCGCTCTGGTCGCTGAACTGCGACGACGGTCGGTGTTGGCGACGTGAAGCTCCACGGCGGTGGTGGCATTTGGAGTGGGAGCGAGGAGGTGGGGTCGCGCAGCAGGGAGCGGAGCAAGCTAGCACGACCTGTTGCCGATGCTGTTCCCACTCGTTGCGTCCCTGCGTCATCCCTTCGTTCCCTGCCACCGACGGCGGTCGGTGTTGGCGGTGTGGAGCTCCGCAGCGGTGGCGGCGCTCGGGACTGGAAGCGAGGAGACGGGCCCGCACACTGAGCTCCGGCGAGATCCTACGCCGGCCAAGTCCGTGTCCACCTCTAACGAGCGGCCACTTCCATGACGCCACCCGGAGGCGCGAACTGGTCTCCCGGAGGTGCTCGCCGGTGGTAGCCAGGTGAGATGCTGGCCAGGCGTTACCGCTGCACATGTCCTCCGTGGTGGCGGCGCCGGTGATGTCCGTGTCCAGTGCTCGCTCACGAAGTGTTCGGTTAAATGCCCATAAAAAAGAGAAAGAAGTAAAAAAGAAAAGGTGAAAAAATAAGCACTTTAGTCATTGACAGGTGGGACCCCAGTCCAAGTCAGCATCTTGTCCACACAAGCACACCACATCATCCCGACGGCGGACCTCACGTGTCGGTTTCGCGGCCAAATTCGACCATCAGTGCTCCGTGTTACGCATTAGGCACATTTTTCGGTGGTTTTTTGTGCCCTGCTTTTAATGTGATACCAATTTGTTACCCTATTCTCAAGTGTGGTGGTTTTAATGTTGTTAAGCGACTTGGTTCTCCTTTTTTTTTGAGAAACGTGCCTTTTTTTTGTTTCTCCTATTCTCCGACCCGCACGAGGAGAAACGAGAAACCCAGAGAACAACTAGTTGATGAGCGCTCTTTCGGGAGCTTCACAACGATCAACGCCACTTGGCGCGCTCTGGGTGCTCCCTCCGATTTTTTTTATTTTTCCGCATGCCTTTTCGGCTTTTTAAATGGTTTTTTCCTGGTTTTTTTTGACTTTTTGGTTTTCCACCGGCTTTTCTTAGATTTTGGAAAAAAATTGCGCAAAAAGACATGTTATTTTTTGCTTTCCGGAGAGGCACGGTTTTGCTTTCGCGAGAGGCACGATCGTGCCTCTTGAAAAAGGAAAAAAACGCGTTTTCTGTTTGTTTTTTGCCTACATGAGAGACACAGTTTTGCTTCTGCGAGAGGCATGGTTTGCTTTCCCGAGAGACACGACCGTGCCTCTCAGAAACGAAAAAAAAATATGTGTCTTTATTTTTTTTCCTTCCGCGAGAGGGCCATGCCTCTCGAAAACAGAAAAAATGTGTTTTCTGTTCTTTTCCTTCCGCGAGAGGCGTTGTTTTGCTTCTGCGAGAGGTACGGTTGTGCCTTAGCGAGAGGCACGGCCGTTCCTCTCAGAAACGGAAAGAAAAACGCGTTTTCTGTTTTTTTCCTTCCATGAGAGGCACTATTTTGCTTCCGGGAGAGGCACCGTTGTGATTTCGCGAGAAGCACTGCCGACCTCTTTTGGAAAGGGAGAATAATTGTGCTCTAGGTTCTGTTTTTTCGTCCGGTTTTTTTGTGAAAAAAAAAGTTCGTCAAAAACTATCAACACCGAATCTAGTTTTGAAGATCTCGACGCGAGGAGAACAAATGGTGAAAATGGTTTGAGATTTAGACACACGCTTTGAGAGACAAAACGTTTTGAACAAATGGATCTACGAAAAAAAACTCATAGGCTGTGACAACTGGCGCACATGTAGCGCGCCAGTTGTCACAACCTGGGGAGGTGGGAGTGATCTCTGCAAGGAGTACTCCTAATTAGTGATTTCGGTAAACCCACACCTATCCACAGACTATGGATCGGCCCACGAGCGCCCTTGTTGTTTCCTAATATTTTCTTTATTTTTATTTGCTATTTAAAAAATAATCAGGCTTTCAAAAAGTTCTGATTTTTTGAAAAAAATTGCGAAGTTGAATGTTCACAAATTTAGGGTTTTTGTTTTATTTGTTTTTGAAAACCAACATGTATGTAAATTAAAAAAAAAGGTCACACATTTGAACAAACAAATCATTGATATGAAAAACGTTCATTGATTCAAAAAAATGTATATGAATTTTAAAATATTCACAAATTAAAAATATTCATATTTAAAAAAATCACGAATTAAAAAATGTATGTGAGTTTGAAAAATGTCCATGATTTTTAGAAAAAGTTCACAAATTTAGAAATGTACTTGAAGTTTCAAAACTGGTAACTAATTGCCGAAACTATTCGCAAGTTTAAAACAATATTTCCTAATTCCTAAATATCCTGAATTTCAAAAACAAATGTTTTGTGGCCAGTTTGTGTACAGAAGCCCATTGTTCAGTGCATTCGCTGGCTTGTGGGCCCTGTAGTGTGGGTTGTCTTTGCATCCGTTTTTTAAATGCAGCCTGAGTTAAAAAAAAAACCTTTTAAGTTGTAAAAAATTCTGAAAAAAATTACAAATATATAGAGAAATGTAAACTACATGTTTGTAAAGTTCCCTTATGGATTACACTTTGATGTGATATACACAACAAACAATTCTAGCATGTGTACTATTCACTATTAAAAAAATCCATGAATTTATCTTTCTATATAGCACACTAAAACGTATGTTATCATGAAAAGTTACAGCCATGAAGTATATATCCCTATTTGTATATGTGCTCGTCTTCCGAAAAATGAAATATAAAAGTAGATTTTTGATTTTATATGAAGTGCTAGAAAATATATCTGAAATCGTATAGTCTCTCAAGCTTTTGGCACATCCTGTAACTGAATGTCATCGATCGCCAAAATAACCACGTTACAATTAAGATGTGGCGTCGAGCTTCAGTTACGACTATGGTTTTTCTGCGTCACCATCCTTGTCGTCCTCCGTCACCTCGCCCTTTGTGATTGGCAGCCCCCACCTTAACATAAACAAATTTTATTTTAAATTTCAAACATGAAATTGAGTAATGTAATACAATTTCAACATCAAAATTCCCCCGCACACAGAAATATTGGAGAAAGTCCGACGACAGAAAAAATCAAGTAACCATGAATGAACAAAGACATGTATTAAAATAAAACATAAACTCGACTTTTTGCAACCACAAAATAGGCTAACCAGATATTTCGGTCGGTCTGAAACATAACAGAAACTAACTCGATACCTGGTAAGAACAAGACAAAAAAACATAGAACAAAGTTTTCCTTAATGAATGAGTGGCATTGATATTACCCTTTAAGAACACAGAAAATGAATAAAACAAATAATGACGACATCTGCACATAATTTGCACATAGATTGCACTCTTTATTAATTAGAAGAATAAGCATATAATATTGAAGTTTTCATATAATTTTTTCTAAGAAGAAATGAATTAATGACATCGGTATTATCCTTAGAAAAGAAAGAAGAAGAAATAAAACTAATAATAAATCTAACAAATGAAGTTTTCTAAGAAAGACTAACTTCCTGACAATGTTATTACCCTTCAAGAAGAAAGAAAATAAAAAATAAAACACAAGATAAGTACACACACACTGAAATTAATTTTTCGAATATGAAGAATATGCTTGTAATAGTCTATTTTCTACACTTCGGTATAATTTACACACATATTATAGAGTACTTCTGTGTATACATTTACACTAACCCAATATCCTAAAAAATTACACATATATAGAAAAAAAGAAAAATCAGCTAAAAATAAAAATAAAAGCAAAAGTGCACAAAAAATATACACAATGGGTAATGAGTTTCAAGCCCAGCCGAAAAATGTATTATCTACAAATAGAGGCAAGTTAAAAAAATATAGCAAAAAAAGCCATAAAACACCACCAAAAAGAACAACACGAATCTTGATAAAAGAGTCAACGTTCAGACAATTGACTTATCCAAATATAAAAATCAGACAGCTTACATATAGCTAAGGTGAAAAACTTATCGTTAGCGACAATAGCTTCCTACCAAGAAGTTCGGTACCTATAGATATATTAATTGTGAGCAAGTTAGTACACACTCGGTTGAGTAAATTGTCAAAAACTACCAAAATTGCGTCTGATAATGCAAAAAACAACTGTTTTCGTGTAAGTTTATTGAAAACACCTATTTTGAGTAATTGTTTACTAAAAGCACTAAAACCTCAATTGACTGCATTTTGACAGAAAATATCCGACCAGACAATGTGTCGAACACATCAAGCGCAAGGCCTAGCCAGAGAATTGCCGGACGTACCGTGGTCGCGTCCGGGCCGACAAAGAATCGCCCCATGGCGAGGACGGGCGACATGACTGTTCTGCCGGAGTTGGCGGCGCAGAGCCTAGGAACAGCGTGTGGGCCCGGGCGTTTGAGGCCTGTTTGAGACGTTCGTCTGGGTCGAAATTTCACAACCAGACTGCGACCGGGCGGCCCGCCCGGGCATGTGAGGCAGGTTTGAAAGGTTCGGCTGTAGATGCTCTTATATACGTTGCATTCAATAGTAATAGGTATTTTTGGCTAATAGTCAATGTACAGAAGTTGATATCAGACATAATGCAAGTATTTTGACTTTTTTTTGCAAGTATTCTGACTACTTGATTCTTCACTAAGACTAGCATTTTTGCTATCATGAATTTCATACGCCATTGTTTCAAGCTTAATTTTTTGAATTCCGTACGCAAGTCCACTTTATGATGAGTTGCCTACTGTACCATTGTACACTTGCGCTGTTTAGATATTTGAGATGTTTTATTCCTCATGTTGGACTGCATATTTTTTCCCATAAGTCTAGAATCCAGAAACTTTTGCATGGTTGCCTTGATACGCTGTATCTAAGCGTGTGTATGTTAACATAACAGGTAACAATTTTTTTTCGCAAAAAAAAAACTTGTTACCTGTGTTTAAGTGTGTGTATTTAAGCGTGTGTATGTTAACTTGTTACCTGTGCTTTCTGTTATAATTATATCACAATGTAGCCTCTTTTCCTGAAAGTGCTTCTCTTTCTCTTGGCAGGGCATATGTTGACTATTCTATATAGTAGTAGCTGGCTTTGTGGATGTCTGATATCAGTTTGACGGGCGTTTGATAAAACCTAAGATTTTCTCAGCGATTTTGAAAGAGTTCACTTACAGTCTGTTAGTTTCATCTTGTGTAACTTGACAGTCTCTCATTTTGCTATGCTGTTTTACTGTTTCTTTGGAGGATC
>NC_057795.1:644100197-644101008 GCF_018294505.1 Triticum aestivum
AATGTTTGATGAGTTTTTGGTGCGTGTGTAGACGTGTAGTGCAATTAGTTGAGTGTCTTCTTCCCTGAACCTCAATGCCTATTAACCCCTCTGTCTCAAAATAAGTGACATATTTGACAGAGGGAAGTACTTGCGGTATGGTCAGTTTTTTGGCGCATCCGCCTGATAATAGATTTTATCATCTTTTCTTATGTCACTAGGCAAGCTTGCAGTGGTGTGGCTCCTTGGCGGCGAGACGGCGTGGTGGCACAGGTTGGCCGGCGGCGCGCCCCCGGCCCAGATCTGGGCCCTGCGGGCCCCATCTGGATCCTAGCAGGCCGGCCCCTGGCGTGGCTTCGTCGTCGTCTGTGTGGTGAGGAGGAGGAGCAACTCGAACGGGGGGCGGCGACGTCGACGGCGTGCCTGCTGTAGCGCAATGGCGGGAGCTTTACAAGCATGGAGATCCCGACCGGGCATGTGGGCCCACGGGCCTGGTACGCTCCTGCTATTGTGTCCGGTCGGCTACCGTCGTTGACGGTGGAGGTTGTGCTCTCCCGTGTGCCGACGGTGCTGCGGCCCCTAGGCCCGGCTCCTATTCCCCGTTGTGCAGGCCTCACTTCGTGGTGCTGTGGTGAGACGATGTGGAGGCTTCATGACCATGGTGGCGCAAGATGGTGGTCGGTTTGGTGGCAGGCTCTGAAGCATCCGAGGTGAAGGTTGGGATCGGGGGAAACCCATGTCGGCCTGTCCGACACCGACGCGGCGACGTCGGTGGGTGCCGCCGGACTTTCCTGGAGGGCGTTGGCGGCGACCCTTCCTCTCGCCTTGTCGC
>NC_057795.1:644101315-644115006 GCF_018294505.1 Triticum aestivum
CCCCATGTTGATCGTGAAAGCAGCACATTTCTGGCCATCTCGCCAAGTTGATCTGAAAGCACCACATTTCGCGCCATCACGTTGAATCTAAGAAGGCACGGCTCAACTGTGGTGGTTGCACAATTAGTTTATGATCTCGTTCATGTATACTTTGATCTTAATTGGTGATTTGGTGTACTCAGTCACATGGATGGTTTTTTTTTGAGAGAATCACATGGATGGTTGGTGCCACTATCCCTCTGCCTATCTCTTACTCATGACGCGATCCACAGCTAACCACCATGGCACCATCGATATAATCATATTCTATCGATTACATGCAACAAAGTTGGTAAATGGCAGTGTCAGTGTTTAGCCATAAATTAGCCTAGTGACACCAAGTAAACAAATCTCATATACTCCCTCTGATCCATACTTGTCGCTGCTTTAGTACAACTTTAGCAGCGACAAACAATATGAACAGGAGGTTTGTACTAAAGCAGCGACAAGTAATATGTAAATATAAATCGGAGGTTTGTTTGTACTAAATCAGCAACAAGTAATATAGATCGGAAGTAGTACATCTTTTTGCAGATTCCATGCCCAATGGACAAATAAGTAATACAAACAAATTTTTGAACAAAGGATGAATTTTATTGACTCAAAATGAAGCATCAAGTGGATACACACACAGTGAGCACACACATCCGGCCTCTGAATAGCTAGGATGCACACAGCCAACACCAACGCACACACACAAAAACCCGCTGGCAAATAGCAAAGTCATATAAGACCAAAACTATGCCTAAATGAGAGAAAAAAAACATCAAATCAAACAAATCTGTGATCGACAATATACAGCAACAACCGTATCCGCACCAATCATCTCATGACACCATAAGGACAATGAGGTTCCTCAACAACAATGACTTCATGAAGGGAGCGACACTCTATGCCGTTGTCACCGGATCCAACCATCAAAGGTCAGATTCTAGGTTTTCACCCTGAAGAATCAGTCTGAGCTTATCCGAGCAATGCCTTCAACAAGGTTACGATGCAAAGCATCGCCATTGCCGTGTATGAATAACTTGTGTCAGACCTAGGTTTTCACACCGGAGCTCAAGACCAGGTACCTTAGAAGCACCACCATCGGAGTCAATCATATGTTGTCGCCACCACTTTTCCGCGATCCAAGCAACTGCGTGTGATGGGCTAGAAAACCGACCTCCACCACTGCACAACCTTACCCTCTGCATCAAGACGTCGTCCATATACTGCATCTCACCGTCAAAGGCAACCACCGATCTAAGAAGAGAAATCCTCGCGAAGATCTTTCAGTGGCCATTGCGATCCGGGATAGTCCACCACACCAAACCATGCAGCACATCACCGTCGATTGCCACCTTGCCGAAGAGAGTTCTGTCCAAGCCATCAACCTAGGGGCCGACATGGCGGGATCCGAAGCCGGAAAGCAGAACTGTCTGGCAGCCAAGACCCAGGACGCCGCATCACGCATGACAGCAACACCCATGGTCCCTTGGCCTAACTCCACCGAGACGTGGCCAGGCCCAATGCCTAGTAGCAAGCAGACGGATCTGGTCATCACGTCGAACATGCCTCCGCCCCCGACACAGCCTCACAGTCGTGCCGCCGGTGACCGCTGCTGCACCCCGCGCGAGGACGCCGAGAGCAGCCACCGGTCGCCTGGACCCGGATGAGTCCCGACACACGCCGACGCGCCGTCGGAGCTGCTGCCCTACAGGCTGGAGGCCGCCGCCGTCGGCCATGCGGGCTTCGCCCGGCGGCGTCCTCCGGCGGCGGCGCGGCGACTAGAGGAGAAAGGTGCGGCAGCGGCGCTAGGTGAACGGTAGCGCCTGAGTCGCCTGGGGCTGAGTTAATTGCACAGAAGTACCACAATTGGGGCATCACATGCAGATTGGTATCACAATTGCTAATTTTTACGTGTCAGTAGCAGCATTGCTCCAGACTTTTGTAAAAAGGTCTAAACCGTGTATAAACACGTATTGACGGTGTATCTGACTGGCGGGGGACACCTGTCAGGCGCCGACGTGGCAATTTTTTTTATAAAAAACCCCCTTACTTTGCACGTAATCACATAAACACCCAATTATTTCGCGGGAAAGAGGCTCCGATGAGAGATTTTTTTCGTTTGCAATATTACAACACTGAATCGGACTTTTTTTGAAGTTTTCGTTACGTTGGACAAAGAAATTAAATAAACGAAAAAGAAGCGCCGACAGGAGTGCGACGTGAGATGCAGACGCTGGGCGTGCTAGCCACCACGAGACAGCAACTGCTGTGTCGTCAATGTCCAGGCGTTGCCTTATTTATACAGACCCGAATGCGAAGGGCCGGCAGTTAGGCCCAGCTAGGCCTGTTACTTTTTTTTTTGGTTCGCGTTCGGCTCGTTCGTTGCCAAGCTTTCTTTTCATTTCATTTCTCTTATGTTTTACTTTTGTTTCACCATGCATTATGTACATTTTCAACAAATATTTTAAAAGAATTGAATATGCATTTAAAATATGTTCAGCGTATATTACAAAAATTTAATATATTAAATAAATGTTCACAATTTGTGAAGAAAAGTTCATCGTGCATTAAAAATGATCACTATACGCAGAAAAAGTGCTCGGCGTACATTAAAAAAATGTTCATGCTCATTTGAAAACATGTTCATCATATAATGGAGCCTATCTTAAAAAATGTTCAGTAAGTATGTTAAAAATCCAGAAGAAAAACTAGCCAATGAATTAAAAAATAAGGAGGAATATAAATAAAAAACAAAGGAAGAAAAACCTAAAAATAAGCTAAAACCAGAAACAAAAGTTTTTTTAGGAAAAACCAGCCACGCATTATGTACAATGTTCAACATATATTTTTTAAAAATTGAATATGCATTTAAAATATGTTCAACGTATATTACAAAAAATTAATATATTAAATAAATGTTCAAAATTTGTGAAGAAAAGTTCATCATGCATTAAAAATGATCACTATACGCAGAAAAAGTGCTCGGCGTACATTAAAAAAATGTTCATGCTCATTTGAAAACATGTTCATCATATAATGGAGCCTATCTTAAAAAATGTTCAGTAAGTATGTTAAAAATCCAGAAGAAAAATAGCCCAATGAATTAAAAAATAAGGAGGAATAGAAATAAAAAACAAAGGAAGAAAAACCTAAAAATAAGCTAAAACCAGAAACAAAAGTTTTTTTAGGAAAAACCAGCCATTCATTATGTACAATGTTCAACATATATTTTAAAAAAATTGAATATGCATTTAAAATATGTTCAACGTATATTACAAAAAATTAATATATTAAATAAATGTTCAAAATTTGTGAAAAAAAGTTCATCGTGCATTAAAAATGATCACTATGCGCAGAAAAACTGCTCGGCGTACATTAAAAAAATGTTCATGCTCATTTGAAAACATGTTCATCATATAATTGAGCCTATCTTAAAAAATGTTCAGTAAGTATGTTAAAAATCCAGAAGGAAAACCAACCCAATGAATTAAAAAATAAGGAGAAAAAGAAATAAAAACCTAAAAATAAGCCAAAACCAGAAACAAAACTTTTTTTAGGAAAAATCAGAAACAAAAGTAAAACATAAAAGAAACCTGGGAAACGAACGAGCCAAACGCGAAACAAAATAAAAATAGCAGGACTACCTGGACCTAACCGCCGGCCCTTCGCATTTAAGTATGTATAAATAGGACAACGCCCGGGCACTAACACAGTGGTGGTTGTGTCGTCTTGGCTAGCGCGACCAGCTTGTCAGCCGCGTGTTGCAGGATCGAATCCTGCTGTCGCGTCTTTTTCGTTTATTTAATGTCGAATCCTGCTGTCGCGTCTTTTTCGTTTATTTAATGTCGAATCCTGCTGTCGCGTCTTTTTCGTTTATTTAATGTCGAATCCTGCTGTCGCGTCTTTTTCGTTTATTTAATGTCGAATCCTGCTGTCGCGTCTTTTTCGTTTATTTAATGTCTTTGTCCAACGTAACGAAAACTTTCAAAAAAGTCCGATTTGGTGTTGTAATATTGCGAACGAACTTTAAAAAATGTCTGATTTGATGTTGTAATATTGCGAACGAAAAAAATCTCTCACCGGAGCCTTTTTCCCGCAAAATAATTGGGCGTTCATGTGATTACGTGCAAAGTAAGGGGTTTTTCTGTAAAAGAAAAATGCCACATCGGTGCTTGACAGGTGGCTTTTGCAAAAATCTAGAGCAATGCTGGTACTGACACGCAAAAATTAGCAATCATGGTATCAATCTGCATGTGATGCCTCAATTGTGGTACTTCTGTGCAATTAACTCCCCAGGGGATGCGGGGCTTTTTTTTTTGGTACTACAAACAAATGGCTTACAGATGCAGTCATGCAGATGCAGGGAAGTTCACTAAAAAGAAGTTACACAAATTAAGGGAGCGATCGTCTCTTGAGAGACATGAGTGTGCCAAAGATACTGACAAGCACACCAATGGCGGAGAAGAAGGCGATGATGATCCTCAAGTTCTTGTAAACGAAGGCGTGCAACCGGGTCCGCGTCCGCCTCTTCGCTTTGTAATTATGGATCTCTTCCATAGTGAGGAGGTAGCCAGACCCAGCAGGCAGGCCGTGGAGCCCAATGAGAAAGTCGAGGGCGTCCTTGTTGGCGAGCCCTCCTCCTCCCAGCAAGAGACGCTTCCTTCGTAGCTCTTGCACGTCCTCCTCCCGGTCCACGAACATTGAAAGGAGGAGGAGGTATGAGCAGACAACAGACTCCTTATCGTCGACCGCTTGGAAGTTCGGGGTGGTGCATACCTCGAAGGCTGCCATGTTGACAAGCCAGCTCGCGCGTACATGGTCCAGGGGCATCGGTGCCAGGAAGAGCTCGGCGAAGAGGGTACCTTTGTTCCTGACTCCCATCTCTATGAGCTCACCCGTCTTGTTAGCCGTCAGTGCGATGCCAATTTCTGCGAGCTCGATGGCGCTCACAGGGATCCCCATCGACCCAGTTTGGGGTAGGGAGTTGCGCTTGGTGTTGCTTCTCCCTACAATGTAGAACCGGAGAAGGCCGAGGAGGTGCGGTGGCTCGTAGCTATCGTCAAGGACCAAAGACTTCTCGGTTAATTTGCGGTCTTGCAGGCCGTCTTTCAATGAGGTGATGAACTCCTCCAAGGACACGGGCCTGAACCCCATGACGGTCTTGACCACCCGCCATGGGAGCTGGTTCTCCAGCAGGATGATGTCGTGGAAGATGTTGCCGTTGTTGTCATCGAAGTAGTTGCGCATCGACGGATCCATCTCGGAGCCATTGGTGGTGCAAGTCAGCATGTACTGCACCAAGAAGCACGCGTCATAGAACATCATGGGCAGGAAGTCATCGTCGCCCATACCGGCCACCATGTCCGTGTGGTAGAGCCTACGGGCTTCGTCGGTGACCGAGGCCACCGCGGCGTACATTTCCTGGATGGAGCGGCCCGACTCCATGATGCAGTGGTAGGCGGCCACATGCTTCACCTTCTCTGCCTGCCTGAGGCGGCCCTTCCTGTGGTGGTAAGGCCCGATGGCCACCGTCGTCGGGGTTGTGTAGTAGCCGCCGAGACGTTGAATGCTTGCAGGGTACCTGTGGATCTTCATGTTCTTCATGTCGATGTCGACCTTGAACTCGTGTGCTGCTTCCGCGAACACTTGGATCGGGTCGTGGATCTTCATTTCTGTCTTGTATTGTGCTTCTTCTTCTTCATCATCTTCCTGGATAGCTAAATTTGGTGTTGTGGCTGCCGTGTACTGAACCTGCTGCAGCTGCCCTCTGCTAGAGCTGCTAGGAACATGTGTTTGGAAGCACATTGCAGAATCGGCAGGGTAGCCAGGAATCCACAAAGGTTCAATGGACCAGTCGGACGGAAAGCCGCAGGGTGGCCATGCAGCAGCTGGTGGTTCCATGCTTCTCCCTGTCAAATTAGCCATGAACGTCGTAAAGCACCTGTGAAGAGATCATAGGGAGGAGTGAAAAAAAATTCTATGAAGAGATTATAGAGAAAAATTAGCTAGCATCGATCAGGGTACAGGCCTAGTATCAGTGCATGAATGGGAGAAACGAAAACCGGCCTAGTGGGAAGCAGAGAGACGGTAAAAGACAAGGACTGAAGAGGACAAAGAAGAAGAAGACTGTCATGGGAGAGGCCTAGCCTGGGAAGAAGAAGAAGCACAGCCTTGTCTCTCCTCTTATAGATGGAGTATTGAGTATTGACCAACCAGCCATGTCCATCTGGCTTTTGTTTTATTCACTCAAGGTTGGCCACATGCCCACATCCACATACTAACATACATACATTTCCACCTGCCACAAGTGCATACGTATACCAATGAATTAGACCTCTCACCCGAAGATCACCGCGTGTAGTACTGGTTTGCCTCTCGTCTTGTGTATCTCCCCTTATACTTTCTTTATCCTGAGCTCTTTCCGAAGTGTTGATAGATTGTAGTACTATGAGTTTTCGATCCGGAATTACTTGTCGCATAAATGGATAAAATAGATGTATTTAGTAAGAGACCTTTTACGGTACATCAAGATAATTTGAACCGTTCATTTTTCTGGTTAGAGGGCCCAGATTAGCCAATACTACTGCAGACTTTCGGTAGTATATTGAATAGTTAAGGGCATTTTCGGTAGTTTATCAATCACATAGGCCGATTCAGGCAAGGCAGATTCATGTGTGCATATGTCAGCCGGAATCGATCTAGCGAAGGGAAGCGATCAACCTGCTGCTGTGTACGTGCACGTTCAACCAACATACATGGATTGCGTCGTACAGCTTGGGGCAGGAACAGTCAGCTTACTTCGTCGTCGTCGTGACAGCGCCGGAAGTAATCCATGATGGCCTGGTAATTTGGATTGAGGTCAAGGCTCCACGGGAGGAAAAGAAGGTCGGCACAGCCACCGCTGCTTGCTGCGTTTCTCATCTGGTGTGTCGTACTGTCGTGTCGCAGTTGTGGTCTGAGGAGAAACCTAGTCGTCCATGCCCGACGGGTCAAGAACGGCCTCTGCGTCGGCGGCGAACTCCATGAGCACGGCCTCCGTCGGAGTTGGGCCAAAGCTGTTGTCGTGGAAGAACTGAACCAGCGCCGATGTCGCAGCTGGCTTCGTCGGGTTTCGACGATGTCGCTGTACTCATCACTTCAGCATCGACAGGAGGTGCTGATGCTCTTGGGCTGCGATCACGGTCCGCCACTTGCGTTTAAACCACGCCGGTACGACCTCATCGCTCCGGCAGCCCAAGCCCCAAGGATCAGTGGCGACGTGGGTTGTAGACGCACCCATTCGTGCGTTAGAGCTATTTTGTGTCGTTTTGTGCAGGCACTGACTGCAGCGGCGTTGGCATGGCGGAGGATTTGAGCTGGTGCAGTGCATATAGAATTACCAATATGTCCTAAAGCCATAATTTGTTTGATCCACATCAACCGTTGGATCAACTAAATACTACCCATTATATTGGATAGTATGATGTACCGTAAAAATTCTCTTTAGTAAGTCTAGGTACATCCATTTCTAGTGATTGTAGTTCTACGGACTTGGATGTAATTTTTACCTCTAGTGTTTTTTGTATTGCCTTGACAGTTGATGAATAGATCGAAAATTTTCGCACCAAAAAAAAAAGCGGAGGATGTTCATGAATTTCTTTAGATAGCCATGATTTGGACACGGTGGCTCTTTTGCTTGCGGAGATGGACGGTAGAAACAAGCAAAAGCATGCAGGTTCTAAACGGGGCGTGTGAGGATCCACAAAAGATGTAGAAGGCCATGGCCACATTATGCATAATTACTTTGCAGAGTGCCCTGCATACCCGAGTATCTCTTCGGGAAATACTTCCAAGAAGAGAAATTGGCGTGAAAATGGTGCCCATATTCACAAACAGATAAGCACGTGTGAGTTGGTTGCATTATTTAATTTGATGTGGAGGTAAAAACATAAAAATTTAAACCAGTGCTCCCTTGGTTTGTTTTTATTCCGCATATAAAATTTGTTTGAAGTCAAACTACAAAAAGTTTCGTCCAAATTTATATTAAAATTTCTCAACATCTACAATTCTAATGTTATATATTACTCCCTCCGTTCCAAAATAAGTGTCTCAAGCTTAGTACAACTTTGTACTTAAGTCAGTACAAAGTTGAGATATTTATTTTGGGACGGAGGGAGTATGAAATTTAATTTCGTGATGCATCGAAAGATATTGATTTCGTATTGTGCATGTTGATGTTTTTTCCTATAAAGTTGATCAAAGTTTATAAAGGTTGACTTCAGACAAATTTTATGTACAGACTAAAAGGAAATGGACGGGGTACTATGGCATAAAAATGGATTAAAATGGGCTTCATATCCACACAAAAAATATATAAAATAGAACTATAGAAAGTAAAAAAAATATAGAAACTACAATTATAGAGAATCTTACTAGAGTAGAGCACCCTAAAAAAATTAAGGATTGCCCGTAAACTGGTTTTAGCGACACCCATTATGAGAACTAGTCATCAACCCGTGGATCTGCACGGGCTAGTTTTTTAAAATGTTCACAGTTACAATACTTTTCATGACCTTTTTTCTTTGCATCCAGCAAAAATATAAATTTGTTGTGTGTGAACCATTAAATGAATGATGAATACGAAAACAGAAAAAATTATATCCTAAAAGTTTACAATCTTGATAAAATATTTACATTTTATTTTACAACAAACAGAAAAAATAAAAATCCTAATTATAGAGATCCCGAAACATAATCCAAATGTCCATAAATTACTTCACTTTTAATGACAGTACTAAAAATTTAATAATTTATTTAGTTAATATTAATCATTTTTTGATTTGGGAGTCCAGCTTAATCATGGGTTATTTTGCATTATGCTTAGGCTCGTCAAATGAAATAAGCATTTCATAACAACAGTGTACCACCCTATAGTTTAATGACAAACTTACTCTACAAACAGCGAAAATCGAACCAAATACGAAAGAAGCAATCATAAGTGTAATACTTCCTACATTCCCCTTTTATCCGGGCGCCACCCATGGAGTAGTCTTTCCACCGTGTGTTAACTCTCGTCGTGGTAGCAAATGATGGGTCCAAGTTTTCACGCAGTATTGTCCGCTTGTTTGCTCAAGACAGAGTACTCCATTAGTTGGCACCGCTCTTACATTTGTGTGTGATATTTTAGCAATTAACATATATAGTTCTTCCACCCGTGTGTTCGCAAGGTTAAATCTATGGAAAAAGGACTCAAATGTTCACTATTGTACCATAAAAGCAAGTCCCATGAATGTAGCAAATATTTAACTTACTGGTGCTTGGTGCTAGGCATATTAGCGTTAGGAAAGTAGATGTACAGATTGAACATTTGACTGTGGAAGAAAATGAATTTTCTTATTTATTCTTATTGAATTCTAAATATACTCCTAGTTTGGAGATCTGTTTTCAGTAATGCCCATAATTTTGGAAAATCTATTTCGTAACCTTGTATTTTGGAAATATTTTACAAAATATGACACAAATTGTTTTATTTTGCCACATACATATTTATAACATAAATACTCTTTTATATGTAATGTGATATTTATTATATAATTTTTAAATGACACATAACTAACTACTTATTATTTTCAAATCACAAATTTTAAATGATATGATAACTTACATGTTAAGAACTCTATTTCGGGATATTATAATTAAAAAAGTTTTGAGCAAATCATGCACCTTAATGTATTTGGTATCTACACATTTGTCGCATACATAGCCTTTTTTATTTTTAATGTAATTCATAAAATATGTAATTATTTACAACTTAGTAGTGTTCTAAACGCTCTTATATTTCTTTACGGAGGGAGTACATTCTATTACACAGGTTGGACTTATATAGGTTAGAAAAGAATTAAATCTATGTTGCCAAACCTACCGAATAGCATTCCGCCGCACATTGGAAATCTGGCATTTATTAGTAATGAGTATGAATCACTTCGGGATAAATTCACTCTACATCGTGATTATCTCCCGTTCTTAAAATTTGGAATCTTACCGCATTACATGGAATTTTTTATAAACTCAGTATATACAGTTATGTTTTTTTTAAACATAAGTTACTTAGTTCAACCTGGAGTACTATATAGTAATTTTCAATAGTAAATCTA
This sequence comes from Triticum aestivum, assembly GCF_018294505.1. NCBI lineage: Eukaryota > Viridiplantae > Streptophyta > Magnoliopsida > Poales > Poaceae > Triticum > Triticum aestivum. The sequence goes on from NC_057795.1 coordinate 644,111,479, forward strand.
GCCTATTTCAACTCGGTCATTTTAAACAGTAAATCTAGCATGTTTCAACTCGGCCATTATATTTGACTTAGTTAAGACATAACTTAGTTCTAACTTTTGAACAATCGTTAGAAATCTACACATGTATAGGTCAAGTAGGACATACATATGTGAAATTCCCGTAAAATAATATGATAATTGTTCACTCAGAAAAAATAATGTGACTTATTATATGTACTTACTATAATTTAAATACTTTTTGATGGCATGTTCCCGTTGCATAGTGTCGCTTACTGCACAATATCTTAATTTGTTAATTTTCTCGGATAGAAAAATATCGTATTTCCTCGTATGTATATGCATGTCTATATATGTTTCACACACATGAATTTTTTTATATTTAAAAAAATGATTTCGCCTGAGTTACATCCATGCATGCTAATTTCCTTGTCTATCATTGGAGTTTAGGTGTATGCATGTACGTGCTTGACTAAGCTTTGCACATATATAGGTATCGGTCAAATCATACACATGAATGTACATCACTCTATTCTACTATTAAGTGATTCGTTGAGCACCTCGTCAAAGAAACAAACCTTTCAGATCAACTTGTGATTTTATTTTTACATTATTTTCCTTTTGAGAATATTTGCCTTGTTGTTCTAAAATATTGGAATAGTTGCAAATATCAAGATCGTGATATTTTGATTGACAATAACATAGTGACTTACCGGAAGACCAAAGCAGATTTCTAGTGCGAAGGTTGTGCCACCTCTTGATTGTTTCCTCCATGAGCAAGCGCTTCTTTAAACGGTCATGGGGACGGAACATGATGGGCCGGCGAGCCGCAAACATCAGAAATGTCTGAAAAATAATCAAATGGGCATGATGCATAAATCTGGAAAGGAAGAAGAATATGCACAGCTCAAAACCATGGATGCCGTCGGTGCCGTGCATCGCTCCAACCTCCAAGATCAATCAGTGTACGCGTGCATCGTGTATGTACGCATCTGGCCGCCGGAATTTGCTTGTCCTGCCTCACGCTAGCTTCATCCCCGTTCATTTGTCAGGAGCAAAAACACCGGCCAGCAGCACAAATCGAGGGCCAGCTTTGGCCACCTCCATAACGCTGATACGAAAGTCCTCGATGACTTGCATCGGAGGATCTCCAGGCCAGGGAATGCACCAATTAATGCTTCTTGCCGTGTCTCGTTTATTTTTCGAATCATTGGGAGATAGAGACCCAGCATAGGACGACTCCCATGCGTGGGACAACCGAGGGAATTTTTTTTCCAGTGCCAGGCTTCCTGAACGGTTACACATATATTATACACTTCTTGTTCGGTACAACCCCTAAACACATCAATGGTTCAGATCGTCCTATACCCCTTCATGTAAAAACTTAAAAAAGGGTAGGATGATCATTCCCCCAGCCCCGCTCCTGCGACGTACCCGTGCACGAGGCGACGGATTTTTTTTTACACTCGCGCAAGGACGGCGTATTTTTGTACAATGGGACGACGTACGTACGCGCCCGTCGGTGGTCAAACAGCGTCGGTGGTCGCCCGAAAAAAAAAACAGCATCGGTGGTCAATGCGCGACGCGTCGCCCGCGGAAAACGCGTCGTGGCGCGTGGATAGCGGCCCCGCCGTCCCGTCCTGTCCGTCCCCTCGACTGCCGCAACGCCGCCCTCGACTGCCGCCCCGCCGCCTGCCGCCCCGTCGTATCCCGTGCGCATGAATGCCGTCGCCATTACTGCCCGTCCGCCCGCCGCCCCGCCGTCTGCTTTATAAAAACCACCCCCGTCCGCCCGTCGCCGCTCACACCGTTTCTTCCCCCCACTCGTCGCCACATCCACCCCTCAAAAGCTCGCCGGCGAGATGTCGTTCCACCGCGGCAGCAGCTCCGGCACCGGCGGCGGCGACGGACCGAGCGCGTGGCCGTCGAGCCTGAGCAAGCCGGAGACAGAGGAGCTGTACTGGTTTGGGCTCCTTGTGCCGCCGGGTTGCCGTCTGCCGCATGACTGGAAGCTCGACAAGGACGGCTACCCGAGGCGCGGGCCCGGCGCCACCGCAGAGGAGAAGCGGGCCGGCGGCCGCAACAACATCGCCGGCCGTCACGCGTTCTGGGACGGCAAAGACTACGCCACCGTCATTCGCGCGTGCCGGCTCGCGGAGTCAGGCGGCACGGCAGACCTCGTCCCGCGCCCCCGTCGAGAAGCGCGCGGCCGTCGGGCCCCTCCACCACCTGCGCCGGCGACCGCCGATCCCCCCGGCTCGCCGGAGGTGGAACTGCCGCCGGAGCAATTGGTTCTTCGGGAGGACGGCGATCCCGACGACACGCCGGGCTACCTCGTCGCCCTGCGGGCGTTGGTGGCTGCAGCGGCGGCTGCAGAGGCGGCGGCGGCTGCGAGGGAGGCCGCCGAGCAGGCGGCAGCGATCCAGGCGGCGGCGGCGATTCCGCCGGTTATCCCGCAGGCGGAGGCGGAGGTGGCAGAGTCGTCGGACGAAGACGACATGTTTTGGGAGCGGCTAGCCCAGGAGAGCGACGACGATGACGACGACAACGATGGCGGCGGTGATGGCGGTGACGGTGCGGCGGAGGTCATCGATCTGCTGGGTAGCGACGAGGACGAGGAGTAGTTGTTTTTTTTAAAAAAATGTTCTAAGTATGAACTATGAATCGTTTATGTTCGGATGAACTCGTTTCGTTTCCGTAGTGTTTAATGGACTATGTAAAATATATTTATGTTCAATTAAGTTTGTTCGAATGTTGTTTTAATTTGTCTTCAAAGTTTGTTCAAAAAATAAGTAAAGTATTGAACGCTTATTTTGACAAAAATTTGAAAATTTTCCGACCCATGCATATAAATGTTCACAATATATTTACAAAATTTCCATCGAATATACATCGCACAAAATAAGGTATGCAATTATCGAAAAATTGTAGCAAAAAAAATCATGCAAACACATAAAATATAAAAGAAAACTGAATAAAAATCAAAAGTGTTTCTAAATGTTTATAAAATGTTTTAGAAATGTTCAGATGTTGTTAAAATATGTGCATATAGTAAAGCCCAGTGGATGAAAAAATGAAAATTAAGAAATAAAAAATTTAACAAATAAAAATATATTAAAAAAGGTGAGATATTTTAATTCATTAAGTAACATTTTCTGAAATATTTTTAAATTCATTAACATTTATATTGTGAACATTTTTATGTATGGGTCGGAAAATTGGCCACGTTTGGCGGATGCGAAGCGGAGACGTGCGACCGAGGGTCCCCTCCGGCCATACCGAAACCACCCCCTTGCATAGCAAGTACCTGAGCGGTTTCACGGAATGCACCCAACTTTTGCGAGCGCGTGTGGGGCCACACTCGAGCACCCCACGCCCAAAATGAACGAAATCCGACAACGAACGCAAGTTGCGTCACGTCCGGGGAGTATTTTAGGGGTTTTCGGCCCGGAAAATCGTAGAAAATCCATACGGACTCGAAACGCGTCAAATTTTTGCGTGCGTGCCCTGCATGGTCACTGAGGCCCGTGG
>NC_057795.1:644455110-644527610 GCF_018294505.1 Triticum aestivum
GCCAAATCACCTTCTCCCCGGGATGCGCCCTTCTCCCGAGCCGCAAAACCTCAGCCCCACCTCCATGGCGCCCCCCACCGCACCAATTTCACAGACGCCCTCCTCCCTAATGTCGGAGATGATGTCCATTTGCCGTCGTGCACTGGGATATGTGCCTCTTACTCCGTGCTGCAGGTGTTGCCTCGACGATGGCTGCGTGAACCGTACCGGACCCAATTCACCCCCGCCGTTGTTCACGGCGCCGGAGCGGCTCCAACTTCGGATCCGTCCAGAGTCCTTGTGCTGCTTCCGCGTAGCCGTCGACCGTCGTGACATCTCTCTTTCCCTGCCGCCGGTCGCCACCACAACCGCGCCGGCCTCACCGACTCAGCAGCTGGACCTGCCTACTTCACCATGCCGCCATATAGGTCGCACCCTCATCTCAAATCACTTTATTTAGGCGTCAGTTGTCTGAATTTTTATTCTGGGACAATCGATTCCCAATGGGAAGTAGCACCCCTCGAGGCGGCAGAGCTCCTAGGCTGCCGGTTGGTTGGTGTCTAACGTAAGGGTGCGGGGCCGCAAGTTCGCCTCGGAAGTAGCGCTTAGATGGCTATCTTTTAGAGTTGCGTGGGTTGAAGGTACTGCTGCCGCCGGGTCTGGATGACGGGGAGTCTTTGTGGATTGTCCCGGGGGCGGCGCAACCACGGCAGTGCGGTGGGGCGGGGAGCGGGGTTTTGGCCGGGGCCACGGACGGCGGAGGCAGGCTGCTCTGTCGTTGGTCGCTGGCTCTTCGGGGAAGATTCCGAACAGTGTCACCCGGGAGGCACAAGACGGCCATCAAGCCATCCGGCGTAGATCGGGAAGTACCAAAATAAGATAAAATCGTGTGACCCCAATTTAGTCTTCAGTCAACAGACGTGTGACCATCTCGTACCTTGCTATTGATCTCTTAGTGTATTTCTTCAGATCAAAGAGATATGTCATTCTTAACATTATGCGTTATCTGCATCTTCAGACACACCGTCTTCCGACTCACCGTAGCTACTCCAACAAGGGAAGCATACACCGGAAGGGAGCTATAGTCCCCACTCAACAATTCCCTGCATCGAATGCGCGTGCCCGACATGGACAGCCACAACAACTGCAGGGCCATCGACAAGTCCGCACATGATGCTCACTCCTATGGATGGCAGCCAGATAGGTTGTACCCTCATCTTACTTGTGTGCAACATTTATGGCGTTGTTATTCATCTAAGCATGGAAAATAGATCATCACATTTCATTGTATATTCATGCTGATCTCTTACGGGTCTTGTTTAGGAGTTCACGCTGTTCCATACTTCAGCTAAGATACTTGTTCTTTCGGTAATGATGTTCCATAGTTATCATCCATCAGCCAATGCTATCCCATAGGCTGGTGATTATAGTATTATACCACTTCTAGTATTACCTATGTTGTTCTTTAATACTTTTGTGTGCCATCTAGTTAATCTCGAGTACAAACGATACATATTCTATAGGTTTCATCTGTGTTCTCCCTTTAGTTTATGAGACCTGTTGCTGCTAGTTAACCCCAGTCCTACTATTTATGTCGTCTCCTACAGGCACTCATTACATAAATCTAACTACTAGTTGTCTTCCATGCATGTCAGGTATATTTGCACACACTGATATATCCACAAGAACCTCACGGAGCAATGTAAAGGCCAATAAACTTGATGTCAGTGATACCCAATATGATGGAATATGCAAAGGCAGTTCTTCAGAAGACGTGCAGAAAGATGATGAATCGTCTTCACCCCACAAGGTCCTTGCTCTAACTTGTCCTGTGATATGGGTACAACATGCATATAATGTCCTGTAGTGTATCTACTCTGTTGCAATGCAATGTGCTTAGCATGCTGCTCATGCATGTAAATATGTCATGCCTTCCTGTTTTTCAGTACCTATTCCATTCATGATAACATGTTTTCAAATTCAAGTACTATCATTCTACTCCATCACAATGCCATCTGCTTAATTTGGACATCATGCTTCTGAATATCTTATGCATTGTTATTCATCAGTATGTACTTCATCTGTCTACCATACCATGTTTTTTTACATTGAAGCGTTGTTCTAGTGCTCTGTTGCAATGCCATCTTATTTTCCCAATCATACACGTGTTTGTTGCCTTAGTTATTTCTGTACGTATTCCGCTAGCATATAGTTTTACATTCAACCTGTGTTTTTTTGCTGTGTTGTCCTGTGTATCCCTAGCTCTTACACCATACTCCCTCTGTCCGGATTACATGTTGCCGAAATGGATTAAAAGGATGTATCTAGAACTGAAATATGCCTAGACCCATCCATTTTTTTCCGGATGGAGGGAATACATGTCAATATGTCATGCCTTTCTATTCTTCGGTACTTATTCCATCTCTCTGTTGTCGCATGTTTTATAATTAAAGCACCATTCTTCTATACAAGGCATGCAAGGGGAAGACGACTATGTTAGAATTTGAAGGGTTACAAACCAGGCCTTTGCAAAAGATCCAAATGCCAGGAGATAATAAACCAACTCCAGTTTTTATAGATACTGCTCCAGCACAGAGAAACCCAACTCCTACTGATAATAAGCAGATTCCAGTGGCCAAAGAACTAGTCCGCTCGAGTCCAGCAAAATTATGTCAATTCAATTCTAAGAAGCGTGTGCATGCGTATCCTTGCATCATGAAATTTTATAGCATGCTGATCATATTTTCTACATGTTTCTTACCCATCTCTCTTTTAGAAAATAAGCTTAACAGATAGAAGAATTTCTGCAATGGTATCGTTTATGAGGAAAGATTCTTGCACGAATTCTCTGTGCTCCAATGTAGATGTAAGTACTTGTTGTATATCACTATATTTTTACATGAGCATGTATTTTGTTAATCGGCGTGAATCCAACCTTTATCTGATCTAAATTTAGTTTTAGCAGAATGTATGATTAAAGGCCACAATGTTGATTTTTGTAAGGAAAACTGCCTGGTAGTTTTGCATCCTGAGCTGCATGAGTGTACTATCTCATATCAGTGGGTTTGAATACTTTAGTTCGGCAGTGGGTTTTTCAGTGTTTTTTTACTGTGTTTTCATGTCGTATCCCTAGCTCTTACATCATACTCCCTCCGTCCGGATTAAATGTCGCAGAAATGGATGAAACTGGATGTATCTAGAACTGAAATACGCCTAGACCCATCCATTTATTTTCGGATGGAGGGAATACATGTCAATATGTCATGCCTTTCTATTCTTCAATACCTATTCCATCTCTGTTGTAGCATGTTTTATAACTGAATCACCATTCTTCTATATAAGGCATGCAAGGGGAAGACGGCTTTGTTAGAATCTGAAGGGTTACAAACCAGGTCTTTGCAAAAGATCCAAACGCCAGGAGATAATAAACTAACTCCATTTTTCATAGATACTGCTCCATCACAGAGAAACCTAACTCCCACTGATAATAAGCAGATTCCAGTGGCCAAAGAACTAGTCCGCTCCAGTCCAGCAAAAGAATGTCAACTCCATTCTAAGAAGCGTGTGTGTATCCTCGCATCATGAAATTTTATAGCATTCTGATCATATTTTCTACATGTTTCTTACCCATCTCTCTTTTAGAAAATAAGGTTAAACGATAGAAGACTTCCTCCATTGGGATCATATTCGAGGAAAATATCTTGCAGGAATTCTCTGTGCTCCAATGCTGATGTAAGTACCTGTTGTATATCACTATATTTTTACATCAACCTGTATTTTGTTAATCGGCGTGAATCTAACCTTTATCTGATCTAAAATTAGTTGTAGCAAAATGTTAAAGGCGCCAATGTTGATTTTTGTAAGGAAAACTGCCTGGTAGTTTTGCATACTGAGCTGCATGTATGTACTATCTCATATCACGCACATTACTGAATTGTAGTGCTTCTCTGGTTGCCCATTCATTCATTGTGTCAATGTTGCTTTCGTACTACCTTACCTGGCTGATGATTGTTGTGCCATATTGTGTTAATTTGGTGTAGGCTAGTTGCCCAAACGTTCGTTGTGTCAATGTTGCTTTCCTATTATCTGACTTGGCCAATGATAGTAATGCTAGTGTGTTAATTTTGTGCAGGCTGCTGAAGATAAGAAGACAAACTCCGAAAACAGCAAGGCAACCCCATTGTTTCTTTTCAGTAAATCTAGGCCAGGTAATATGGCAATAACTCATGATTAATCTGTTTGGTTCCCGTCCTAATTTATGTTATGATGCAGTGGTCGAGACACTCTCCACTATCAATAATACAAGCCTGCCAAAATCGCCATCTGAATCTGTTCAGTATCCTCTGTCTCGAGTGCAATGGAATAAATGTATGTTTGTGAACCAATTAATGGCTGAAGCAATGATGGAAATGGTGGATGAATCAGAGGTGCAGAGTCGTGCGACACAAGAACTGATCAATGTTTTCAGAGACAGTGTAGCAAAGCAGCAAGAACTTGCCCACATGCTTATGGGTGTCATCTATGCTGAGGTTGCAGATTGTGACGTTGTAGATGGTTAGGTTCTGCTCATTTATTTGCACTGGCATCAATCTTTGATTGCCCAGTGAATGTAATTTCCTATAATATATGCTGGATGTGCAACGTTATTCCCTATATGCCCTACCTTTGCTTGATCGGTTTTGGTCCTGTGCATAATTGCTTGTCGTAATGGGCTCAAATTATCTAATTTGGCCTAAAGACATGTACAAACTTTAGTGGGCACATTAAGTTAATGGGCCGTTACTAGGCCGAAAGTTAATGGTCGGCCCTCTTACCTCCCGGGTCATTAACAGGCCAACATCGAAGCGGGCAACAGGTGGCCCCAATTTATTTCATGGGCCGTTAATAGGTTGTTACTAAGTTTGGGCTACATATGGCCAAACTATACTGTAGGCCTTTAGCAGGCCGAAAGAGACAGCGGGCTTGTACTGGACCATGAAGAGCATGGGCCGCTAAGAGGCCGAAAGTTAGGTCGTATTGTAAATGGCCTAACTGTGTTGTGGGCCTTTAGCAGGCCGAAAGAGAAAATGGGCTGGTGTTTGACCATGACAGGCATGGGCCCTTAAAAGGCCAAAACTAAGGTCCGACTACAAATGGCCCAACTCATTTATGGTCCGTTAATAGGCAGACATGGCCGGGAATTGGCCCAACACATAAATGGGTCGCTAAAAGGCCAAAACTCAGGTCCGACTACAAATGGCCCAACTGATTTATGGGCCGTCAACAGGCTGAAAGTGACACCGGGCCAGAAATTGGCCCAACACTTAAATGGGCAGCTAAAAGGCCGAAACTCAGGTCCGACTACAAATGGCCCATCAGATTTATGGGCCGTCAATAGGCTGAAAGACACACCGGGCCGGAAATTAGCGCAACATTTAAATGGGTCGCTAAAAGGCCAAAAGATGCACATCCTGAAAATTGGCCCATCCATTAAATGGGCCGTTAACAGGCCGAGATCTCATCGAGCCGATATTGAGCCTAGATATATAGTGGGCTGTTAAGGGGCTCGAACTGACGATGGGCTGCAATGGTGTCAAATCTTTAACGGGCTGTTGACGGGCCGAATTGGCACATCTCGTATGGGCCATGGGCTTAAATGGACCTGACACAAGTAGGCCTTATATGGGCCGGCCTGCTAATTTTTACTGGGCCGGCCTTTTTCACCGGAATGGGCCACTGTTGGGCTGTGCCACGTGTCGACCTATCATAGGCGCCTCCTGTCCAATGAGTGGATGACATCTGTTCCAACGGTGAGGCAACACGTGTTTCCTGCGGCTAATAATGATTTTACACGTGGAAAATCCCCATTAGTCCGGGTTGTTAACGGGTTATCGGATCCAAAGCCCACATCGACTTGTCCTCCTCGGATGGGTCCTTGAGCTCGTCGGAGATGAACAACTATTCGCTCCTGGCAGCTTCTACTCCCCGGCCCGTGGATGACACCGAGGTGTTATCTCAGAGGATACCAGGCCAGGAGGAGGTAGTCCTGGAAATGCCTCAAGGCGAGACTCCCGATGCCGGGCTCATGGGGGGGAGATCCCCATGGATTCGGATGAGGGGGGCCACAGCAGGCTTGGCCCCCAACCGGATACTGCGCCGGAACCTCCAGTGGTTCCGGATTCAGGCAGGCAGCCACCCGCCAAGGGGGGCGAGCCGTCTGTGCCGATGACCTCTGTCCATCTAGAGGCATCGGATAACTTGGTGGAAGCGCTTCAGAGCGCTTCCCTTGATGAAGGACACCGCACTCTTATGATTACAGTGATTGCGAAGGTTCAGTCCGCCAAAAGCGGATTGACCGAAGCCTGCGCCACCCTCCTGATAGGCTTTGAGGTAAGTATTTTAAATTATGAGAAAGTATCACAATACAGACAGTAGCCCCTGATGCTCTATTTGGTGTTCGGGAAGAAAAGCTGAACAGAGGATCAAATATTTTTCCCATGAGTCTAATCATATTATGTCTATGTGAATAAGCATGCGTCGCTGCTGGCTGCCGCCGCTGCCACTGCGGAGGTATTCGGACCAAGGCATAGCCTGGGGTGGGCCGAAGAAGAGCTCGGCCTCGTGAAGAGGCAGCTCAAGGAGAACAAAGGTAAGCAATACCCCGTCTGAATGTTATATATAAAGGAAAACATCGTTGACGCTAATAGAAGCACGATGAATTTTACTAGGGGCCATGACCGAAATGGCGGCCCTTAAGAAGGTGCTGTCCGAGGCCAAAAACAAAACGGCCAAGGAGAGCACCGAGCGCGAAAAACAAGAAGCGCGAGTTGATGAGGTCCAGCAAGAGCTTCAGGACTTCCTCAAAAATTCGAGTCCTTGGAGCGTGACTCCAAGACGCAAGAGTCGGAGCTTGCGAAGGCCCGTCAGAGTGCACTAGACACCAAGGCCGAAGCCCAGAAGGCCCTCCAAGAAATTGAGGCGGCCGAGAAGATAGCTGCGGGTAAGGCTTTCATTATGCAAAGGAAGCATGTGAAGGAGACTTTCCTTTTACTTACCCAAATTCAGAGCTCTCCAGGAGCATTCACAGATCTGCCGCGCAGCATCTCTGATGCCGCAGAGTTCTACCGGGCTGAGGAGAGGAGCTTGACGGATAAGTTGCTTTGGTCCCAATATATTGGGGCCGAACATCCTATGCCCTTGAGCGGCTAGAAAAAGCAATTGGTCAAACTTCACAAGGCGGCCGAACTGGCCATGAAGGACTTCATAGTCCGTCTGTGGCCTGGGAAGCCCCTGCCCAGCAGCTACTTCGGCATTGTCAAGCGGATGGTGAGTGCCTGTCCGCGGGTTGAAGTCGTTAAGCGGTCCGTCTGCATTGAGAATGCACGAAGGGCCTTGGCCCGTGCGAAGGTGCACTGAGGAAGATGGACGCCGATAAGCTGGTGACAGAGGGGGCGCCGAAGGGCAAGGAGCATCACCACCCTGAACAGTACTATGACAATGTCATTAAGGGTGCCCGCCTTGTGGCGGATGAATGTACTAAGGATGTTATATTTGAATGAATGTACTCATGTCATCCTGTATTATGAAAACCAGTTCATGTGCGCTATGTAGCATTTGTTAATTTAAAATATTACCTTCTGTGCGGCCGTTTAAAAAATCTTGAGAGTTGTCCAGTCGTCGGCTTCCGCCCCATGTAACTAGTACTGGGGTGTTCGGGATAAATATAAACACTCTTTATCCAAGTTTTTGGTCCTTTTAAGGAGGTGCTTAGCGCCACGAACGAGGCAATCGGACTATACGGCTTTATCGCCCTCACTTAGCTATAGAAGTCTACAATTTTAAATTTTGGCGAAGCCCCTAGTATCCGGAAAGCCGGACTCGGGGCGCTATACACGCCTAAATCGGACGAGGCCGATTCCTCGCCTGAAGCGGAAAAAATCTTTAAGCATTTGAGACCTCTCGAACAGCGACCAGCTCTCGCCTTATCATGACAGTCAGTTTTTGGCTTTCTCTACTGAGGTGCTCGTCCGGAAGAACCGGGACACAATCGCAGTAGTTCTCCCTGTGCTACCTTAGCCGATATAGCGGAACATAAGGTACCAAAACATGGGAGCCGGGCAAACCCAACTATTGACCCAAGACATGATTCAGAGCTGATGCATATAGTGCTATAAGTTCGGGGTGCCGCACTGTCGAAAGTGTTCAGACTTGTCTTGCCAGGTTATGGGGTACTGAAGCCCCTGGCAAACTGGTCGTGCCAAAATGCACGGGTATAATAAATAAGCAGTAAAGAAAAAAGGGGTAAATAAACGTGATAGCAAGCTGACGCTGTATACTATTTTCCCTTGTTATTCAAATGATACGTCAAAGCGTGCATATACAAGTAGTGCGATAAGCTGAATAGGACTGTTTGATGCATCCTGGCCAGGAGCAGGTATAACGATCATTATCAGAGAACACCTGAGGATTCCCTTGTACGCCAAAGCTTCTTGTCCTCCTGGTGTGTCCATCCCGCTATGTGTCCGATAGCCAGTTTTTCGGAAGAGCCTCCTGAAGATAGGGACCTGAAAGAAAGAGGGGTGAAAAAATGCGTGTGTCCTGGGGCGGTCGAACTGCATTGTGGGCCGTGTCATGGCCGTGCCTCCGCCTATGCCTAGGGTATTTTAAGTGCGTAGTTGTGTACGTGCGGCACAATTTGCCGTTTGAGTGGGACTCGGGCGGAGGCCGGATTGCTAGTCGAGCTCTGGACGTGTCGGACGATCCTGTTGTGGAGTACTCCAGACTCACTTGACGGTATCCGAGTTCTTTATGCCGAATTGGTTGGTTGCCTAAGAAGGTTGTTTTGTACTTCCGCTGCGAGGGCCGCAGTGTGCTCCTCCGTGCGAAGCGAGCGCTCTGTGTTTCCATTAACTGTAATAACCCCGCGAGGTCCCGGCATTTTGAGCTTGAGGTATGCATAATGCGGTACCGCATTGAATTTGGCAAATGTGGTTCGTCCGAGCAGTGCATGATAGCCACTGCGGAAGGGGACGATGTCGAAGATTACCTCCTCGCTTCGGAAATTGTCCGGAGATCCGAAGACCACTTCCAGTGTGATTGAGCCTGTACAACATGCCTCTACACCGGGTATGATACCCTTGAAGGTGGTTTTTGTGGGCTTGATCCTTGAGGGGTCGATGCCCATTTTGCGCACTGTATCCTGATAGAGCAGGTTCAGGCTTCTGCCACCATCCATGAGGACTCGTGTGAGATGGAATCCGTCGATTATGGGGTCAAGGACCAATGCGGCCGAACCGCCATGACGGATACTGGTAGGATGGTCCCTGCGATAGAAAGTGATCGGACAAGAGGACCATGGGTTGAATTTTGGGGCGACTGGCTCCATCGCATAGACGTCACTTAGTGCGCGCTTCCATTCCCACTTGGGGATATGGGTTGCGTATATCATATTCACTATTTTACCTGGGGAGGGAATTTCTTCTGTCCTGCCGTGTTCGGCGGCCAGGGCTCCTCGTCGTCATCGCTATGTAGCCCCTTTTCCTTGTTCTCGGCATTCAACTTGCCGGCCTGTTTAAACACCCATCATTCTGTGTTTGTGTGGTTGGCTTGTTTATCGGGGGTGCCGTGAATTTGACACGAGCGATCGAGAATGCGGTCCAAGCTGGACGAGCCCGGACTTTTTCTTTTGAATGGCTTTTTGCGCTGTCCGGATTTAAAGCCTCTGAATCCGGCATTGACTGTCGTGTCTTCGGCGTTGTCGCCATTATTGTGACGCTTGTGTCTATTTCGTCGTGGCTTGCCGTTGCTATCCCTGACGTCTGAATCGTGTGAGTTCTTGGGTGTGATGTTGCTGCGAGCCAGCCAGTTGTCCTCGCCCGCGCAGAAGCGGGTCATGAGTGTCGTGAGGACTGCCATGGACTTTGGCTTCTCTTGGCTGAGATGTCGGGCGAGCCATTCGTCGCGGATGTTGAGCTTGAAGGCCGCTAAGGCTTCGGCATCCCGACAGTCAACAATTTGGTTCTTTTTAGTTAGGAACTGAGTCCAGAATTTCCTGGCTGACTCTCCGGGCTATTGGGTTATGTGACTTAAGTCGTCAGCATCCGGTGGTCGCACGTAAGTGCCCTGGAAGTTATTGAGGAACGTGTCTTCCAGATCCTCCCAACTGCCAATGGAGCTTGGTGGCAGGCTATTCAGCCAATGCCGAGCCGGTCCTTTGAGCTTAAGTGGTAGGTACTTTATGGCATGTAAGTCATCGCCGCGGGCCATGTGAATGTGGAGGAGAAAATCTTTGATCCATACCGTGGGGTCTGTTGTGCCATCGTATGATTCAATGTTTATGGGTTTAAACCCTTCTGGAAATTTGTGATCCATAACTTCATCAGTGAAGGATAGGGGTTGTGCGGCACCTCTATGCCGGGCTACATCCCGACGTAGTTCAAATGAATCCGGTCTATTGTATTCGGCCCGGCCGGACTTTGGTTTATTGTATCCGGTGTGACGATCATCGTCACGTCTTGTGGCACGCCCCCGTGATCCGTAGATCGATCTTGACTATCCTGCTTTGTTTTCCAATACATCTCGCAGGTCCTTCGTGTAGCCCCGGGCCTTATAATTATTGTTTCATTGGCGACGGGGTGCGGTCTGGACTTTGGGCTGGTACGCCACTTTGTCGCGGCCGCGGGGTGGCCGGTCAGCCGCATCATGTGCTGGTAGCATGGGCTTTAAAGCCTCCTCCTCGAGTTGAGGTAGTAGCCTGCGCTTTGGGTAGCTTTTACTAGGGCCCTCGAGTCCGTATTCCTTGGCAGCTAGGACCTCGGTCCATCTGTCAGTTAGTAGATCTTGATCAGCTTGAAGCTGTTGCTGCCTTTTCTTCAGGCTTTTTGCAATGGCTATAAGCCGGTGTTTGAAGCGCTCCTGCTCGACGGGATCCTCAGGCACGATGAATTCTTCGTCGCCAAGGCTCACTTCATCTTCAGAGAGAGGCATGTAATTATTGTCCTCTGATTCTCCACCTGTTGCCTGTTCTTTAGGTCTAGCTTTCCCATCCTCTTGCTCGGCCTCCTCGAAGCCTGGCTGGGAAGGATTGTCTTCGCCTTCGGCACCATCTGGATTGTTATCCCTTGTGCCAGTATCACTATTTTTGCTATCGCGGGGCTTGGAGCGGCGCCGATGACGCCGGTGTCTTGATTGCTTCTCCAAGGGGTTATCTTCCGTTTCCTCATCGCCATTGTTTTCTTTAGTGGTGTCCACCATATAAATATCATATGATGAGGTGGCAGTCCAGCGCCATATAGGCAGTGGTTCATGTTCTTCTCATGCATCGTCGTCCATACTGTCGATGTCTTCGGAGTTGAAGTCAAGCACGTCGGTTAAATCATCAACAGTGGCTATAAAGTGGGTGGTGGGTGGGGGACGAATTTCTTCATCGTCCGCTCCCCACTCGAGCCGGGCATAGTTCGGCCAAGAGTCTCCTGACAAGGAAAGAGACCTTAATGAGTTTAGCACGACACCCAAGGGTGAGTGCTAAAAAATATCCGTGGCTGTGAACTCCATGACCGGTGCCCAATTAGATTCGATAGGCATGGACGCACACGGTTCGGATCCTGTGGTCGGAGACGAGTCCGAGGGTCCGATGAAACCACTCACACAAGAGGTGGGATCAGTGTTCGGCTCCGACGCGGATGAGTGTGCGGCCTCCATGGCAGGGTCCATCCATCCGCCCTTCGAAGGCACGATCTGCTCCGGATTGATTCCCGGCGCCGCCGTAGGCGCAATCTCCTGAATACTATCCGACAGCAGATCAAAGTCATGCCCGTCGTGACCATTCGGCGCACCTGGCATGGGCTCGAATCCGTCGAAGATCAAGTCTCCGCAGATGTCGGCAGTATAGTTCAGGCTTCCAAACCTGACCAGATGGCCAGTGGCGTAGCTATTGATCTGCTCCAGATGGCTAAGCGAATTGGCCCGCAGTACGAAGCCGCCGAATACGAAGATCTGTCCGGGCAGGAAAACCTCCCCCTGGACTGCGTCATTGAAGACGATTGAAGGAGCCATCAAGCCTTATCATGACGACATAGTGGAACTCTCAATGAAAGCACCAATGTCGGTGTCAAAACCGGCGGATCTTGGGTAGGGGGTCCCGAACTGTGCGTCTAAGGCTAATGGTAACAGGAGGCAGGGGACACGATGTTTTACCCAGGTTCGGGCCCTCTCAATGGAGGTAATACCCTACTTCCTTCTTCATTGATCTTGATTATATGAGTATTACAAGAGTTGATCTACCACGAGATCGTAGAGGCTAAACCGTAGAAGCTAGCCTATGATTATGATTGTTGTTGTCCTACGGACTAAATCCTCTGGTTTATATAGACACTGGAGGGGGCTAGGGTTACACAGAGTCGGTTACAGAGAAGGAAATCTACATATCCGAATATCCAAGCTTGCCTTCCACACAAAGGAGAGTCCCATCCGGACATGGGACGAAGTCTTCAATCTTGTATCTTCATAGTCCAACAGTCCGGCCAAAGTATATAGTCTGGCTATCCGAGGACCCCTTAATCCAGGACTCCCTCAGGGGGCAAAAACCAGGCTGTCACAAACCTCCCCCATTTAGAATGAATCTCGTCCTCGAGATTCGGTTGCTTTGGAAAACCATCTGGGTAGTGTGCCCTTAGAAATTCTTCCGGTCCCCACGTTGATTCTGACTCCGTGTGATGCTTCCATTGGAATTTGTAAAACTTCCTTGCTTTACTGCGAGTGACTCTTTCCATCTGAACCAAGACTTTAACCGGCCTCTCTTCGTATGTCAAATCCTTTGACAGCTCTATTTCCGTCATATCAGTCTTTTTCTCAGGCGGCGATATGCATCGCCGTAACTGTGAAACATGAAACACGTTGTGCACATCTGACAATTCAGGAGGTAGTTCCAACTGATATGCAATAGTACCCACCCGTGACATAACGGGAAACGGACCAATAAATCTGGGTGCCAACTTTCCACGAGTCTGAAATCTCTTGACTCCTTTCATAGGCGTGACTCGAAGATATACGTGTTCTCCAGGTTCAAAACTGATCTGTCGGTGCTTTGCATCATAATAACTCTTCTGTCGAGATTTGGCCAACTACAATCTGTCTCTGATTTCCTTGACTTGCTTCTCGGCTTCCAGCATGAGATCAGTTCCGAAAATACGGCTATCTCCAGTTTGAGACCAATTTAAAGGAGTGCGGCACTTACGGCCATACAAAGCTTCATATGGTGACATCTTTAAACTGGTCTAGAAGCTATTGTTATAAGAGAACTCAGCATAGGGCAAACAGTCTTCCCATTTTAGTCCTTGGGCCAAAGCACATGCTCGCAGCATATCTTCGAGTATTTGGTTTACCCGCTCTGTTTGTCCATCAGTCTGAGGATGATAAGCGGTATTGTATTTCAATGTTGTCCCCAAGGCTTGATGGAGATGGGACCAAAAAGTGGAGGTAAAAAGTGAACCTCAGTCAGAAGTGATGGTTCGGGGGACTTCATGCAGACTGACTATTCTGGATACATACAGTTGTGCAAGTTCATCTGCTCGATATGTGGTTCTGATCGGGATAAAGTGGGCTACCTTGGTTAATGTATCCACTATGACCCAGATTGCATCATTGCCCCATCGAGTCTTTTGTAGTCCTGGGATGAAATCCATACATACATCATCCCATTTCCATTGTGACACTGGCAGCGGTTGGAGAAGTAAGGCTGGCTTCTGATGCTCTGCCTTCACTTTGTTGCATATGTCGCAACAGGCCACGAAATAGGCAATGTCTTTCTACATTCCATCCCACCAGAATATTTGTCGAAGGTCTTCATACATTTTCGTACCTCCAGGGTGAATTTAATACGAGGATTCGTGTGCTTCTGACAAGATCTTCTGCTTTAAATCCGCTTGATTGGGCACACAAATCCTTCCCCAGAGTCGAAGGGTACCGAACTAGTCCTTCGAGAAATCGGAAGTCTGACTTGCTACCATAAGCTTGGCATGTTTCTGCAGATCAGTGTCATCTGACTGGGCCTTGCGGATCTCTTCCTCCAGTGTGGGGGTAACTTCCAAAATATTAGCAAGGCCAGCCTCAACTCTGACCAGGTTGAGCTGAGCAATCTCTTCTTGAAGTTCAGGAGGTAATGATTCCAATATGACATTTAGGCTGGCAGGCTTTCGATAGAGCGCATCGGCAACCACGTTGGCCTTACCCGGGTGGTAATTTATTCCAAGGTCATAATCCTTGACTAGATCAAGCCATCTTCATTGAGACTTTTGTGAACTGTAAAATTTGGCACCTCTACCCGATGAGATAGTGTCTCCAAATTTTTAAAGCATGAACCACCGTGGCCAACTCCAAATCGTGAGTAGGATAATTTCCCTCGCGGGGTCATAGCTGTCGTCAGGCATAAGCTACTACCTTGCCATCTTGCATAAGTACGCATCCAAGTCCTTGTCTAGAAGCGTCGCAGTACACATCAAAATTGCGATAGATATCTGGAAGAGTCAATACCGGTGCAGTTGCCAGCCGTACCTTTAACTCATTGAAACTTTTCTCACAGTCCTCGGTCCATTCAAACTTCTTATCCTTTTTGAGCAGCTCCGTCATGGTTTAGAAATCTTGGAAAATCCTTCAATGAATCGACGGTAGTATCCGGCTAATCCAAGAAAACTCCGGATCTGAGATACGGTTGTGGGAGGCAACCAATCGAGTACATCCTTTACTTTGCTCGGGTCCACGGCTATACCTTCGGCGGATAGCACATGTCCAAGAAATCCAATTTGCTTGAGCCAAAACTCACATTTACTGAATTTGGCGTATAACTGATATTCACGGAGTCATTGTAACACTGCTCGGAGGTGTTCTTTATGCTCGTCTTCACTTCTTGAGTAAATAAGTATATCATCGATGAAGACTACCACGAACTTGTCAAGGAAGTCCATGAATACCTTGTTCATCATATGCATGAAGAAGGCAGGGGCGTTGGTGATACCAAAAGACATAACTGTATATTCATAAAGACCGTATCGAGTGGTGAATGCGGTCTTAGGAATATCCTCCTTTTTAATCTTGAGCTGATGGTATCCAGTCCGTAAATCGATCTTGGAGAATACCTTGGACCCATTGAGCTGATCAAACAGGTCATCAATTCTTGGCAGTGGATATTTGTTTTTGATGGTGACGTCATTCAGCTGACGGTAATCCACACACATGCGAAGACTGCCATCTTTCTTGTCCACGAAGATAGTAGGTGATCCCCATGATGAAGAGCTGGGAAGGATATATCCTTTCTGGAGCATTTCATCAAGTTGTTTCTTTGGCTCCACTAATTCTGATGAAGGCATTCGGTAATACTTCTTGTGTATTGGTGCGGTTCTGGGCACAAGATCTATTGCAAACTCAAGCTCTTGATCGGGTGGCATGCCTGGCAGTTCTTCTGTAAATACATCAGGAAACTCACTGACCACAGGAATTAATTCCACTTAAGCCACTGCAGTGAAGACCATTTCTTTAGTGGGTATGCTTCTGCGAGCATGGAATTTTGTAGTCTGCCCTTCTTGGCTGGTCAAAGTGACTTCTCGGGTTGTAGAATTTATGCATACTTGATACTGAGTCAGCCAATTCATACCCAAGATAACATCCAACTTAGCAGACTCAATAATTATCAAGGAAGTGGGAAAACAGACTCCATTGATATTGACTTCCAGATTACGGCAGACTAGATTGCTTTTGATATGGATCCCGGGGTTTGTACCAGCATATTCTTGCCCAAAAACGAACAAGGAAATTTGTTTTGGGAAACAAAACTCCGAGAAATAAAAGAGTGGGAAGCCCTAGAGTCAAATAAAATCACTGCAGGTATGTTATTAACAGAAAACATGCCAATGACGACTTCGGGGTTCTCTTGGGCTTCATCGGTGGAGATGTGATGCACGTACCCCGTGATGTTTTGCTGGTTCGGGCATGACTCTATATAATGGACTTGTGGCCTGAATATAGCATTCGTCTTGTTGTTCTTGGGACACTATTTAGCATAATGTCCGGTTTGCCCACAACTGAAGCAAGAATTGTTGCGCAGACGCTCTTCTTGCACTGGGTTGGTTACGACATTCTTGACTTTAGTGGTGGTCTTGTTAACATTCTGTTGCCAATTGGGCTTGTATTCCACCTGAGTATGTTGCCAGGTACGAGCCTTCTGCACTTTTTGTATTTCCTTCTTTGGTTCAAACTTGTGCTTGTGATCGTTGTTAGCAGACCTATTATCCGATACAAGCTTGTGCTCCCTTTCAGCAATGAAAGCCTTGTTCACCAGGGTTTGGAAGTCTGGGAAACCGAACATACTGAGAGTACACCTGAGTTGCGGGTTTAATCCACCAAGAAATCTGTCAATCTTTCTTTCTTCAGTGGCCATGTCGTATAGGGAGTAACGTGACAGATGATTAAATTTTTGCAAATATTCACCCGTAGACTGACTTCCTTGGAGGAGCGCGAGAAATTCACGCTGCTTAGTCTTCATAATTCCCGTAGGGATATGATATTTCCGGAATCGTTCCTTGAATTTTGACCAGGTGATTTCTTCGTCAGCAGGCCACATGTCTTTTTCATTTTCCCACCATATGGCAGCTGGGCCTTCCAGATAATGAGTCGCAAATGGAACCTTATCTCCTTCTTCAGTACGAGCGATCTCAAGCTTCTTCTCCATAGTTCTTAGCCAATCATCTGCATCCAAGGGGTCAATAGCCTGACTGTAACTGGGAGGCTTGGTCCTTTGAAAATCTGACAGCATGGAGTGATGACCGGACTGATTTCCATTCTTTCCAACCACAGCTTGAACACTTCTTAAAATTTCAATCAGATCATTATTCCGTCTTTCCTCAAACATACGCAGAATTTGCTCGATGGAGGGAGGATTTGGCGGAAAAGGCGGTGGTTGAACGTATGGCTCGGGTGAGTGTCCTGCCTGTCGTGCGGAACGACGAACAGGAGAACCCTCGCAAACGTTGCTACTGCTGCCTCCCCGTGTCATCCTATTGTGATTTTTCCCAAGGCAACACAACCGAGATGAGAAGCATTCATAATAAGTTGGGGAAAAGCCAGCAACAAAAGCCCGAGAAAAACCAAAATGACGAAGAAAATACGGCGAATGAAATAGAGTTCCAACATAATTATACATTGACTCATACATGAAAATAACAACATGCCAGGTTCAACTACTCTCATACAGGAAACGAAACATCATGACTCGTACGACTACATCTGTACACCATCCTGACGACTGCGAATACTCAGAAACTCTACTGCTCTGCTAGTGCTGCGGGGTCCTCTCCTGAAGCGGACTCGGATCCTGAACTGACATGGTTAACTGAGACCTCCGGGTTAAAGGTGACATGATGACGCTGCCTCGAGGGCTCTCCCTCTGGGCAGGTGTAGGGTGAAGCATTGGGGCTACAGGAGTGGCAAGAAAGTAAACCCACTCAGCAGGAGCAATAAGTGGACTCGCAATCGCGGTGCTCGAGCTACTCAGAGGAGTAACCGGCGAAATAGGGGATTTAGAACTGGCTGGAATATAGGGAATAAATCCTACAGATGTTGGAGTAGTCACTGATCTAGTGGAGGCTAAAGCAGTATGGGCACGAGTCAGCTCTCGAGCCAGCTCGTGGATCATAAGATAGCTAGCAGTGATATAACGAGAAAGGTGGCTAGCAACACAATCAGACTCAGGATCAATGATAGGGAAACGGACACGACCATTATCGTGCAGAGAAGGATAGAAGTGATAACCTGGGTGGTTCTTCATTCAGACCTCGTTGTAGCGAAGCTCAACCAGGACCACGAATGCAGCAAACTGGACAGCCTGAGAATGGGTAGAAGCGTAACCGCTCTGAGAGGTACGAGTGTAAGTGATGGAATCAGAACTGGTGCGCAAAGTAACCACTTTGTGATACTCATACACTGAGTCAGCTAGACGCTCCCGGTACACACGATAGGCTGGGTCGTCACCGAGGGGGTACAGCCGACGCCACACATTATGAAAAGATGCGGCGACGTGTACGGCATCAGCTGCAACTGGCACGGATACGGCACCGGAGCCATCTACACTTACAATCATTAGTAGGTTAGAATAAAAATAAAACAATTGCATGCAATGCAACAACCAGCTACCAATGCTACCGGCACTCAACTACAACTCGTATCTAGCGTCCTGTTAACACGTCCTAGTCTAGCGTGGCCTACAGTCAGCGCGGCTCTGATACCAAGTGTTGTGGCACCCCGGCTCAAAGCAACCGGTTTACCATGCATTGCCAGCCTAGAGACCTTGTCTTCTGGCAACACACAACATCTTCGTACAGAAAACAACCGATTTATTGATGCTAGCGGATCAGAATTTATATTACAACAGTTGGCGAGGCCAAGCGGCACACACGGTGCGGCTGAACAATATGTACATTATTTAGTGAACATAAAGGGGCCTCGATCACGACAACTACACGATAGCGGAACAATGTCGTAGCGGAACTCTATAGCACAGGGACACCGATGTGGACACGATCTAGACTCGGACAGCACTCCTTTCCAACGGGACATTCCTGAAATCTGGCATGATACGCCAGGTCAGTACATTGAATGTACTTGCAAGCTCACAACAAGCATAAACATAATGACAAACAATATCATGATAATTAACCAGTTCATATTAATGCACCAATATATCCAACATGTTGTGACCATGCTCTTGTGATAAAAGTCCCTCGGACTGGCTTACCAACCGTGATCGTTCTTGGATCACAAACATGCCAACCGAGAGACATCTCGTGATCCTTACGGTCATCACAACCACGCCCAATATTTGTCCTCAACCCGTGATCCTTACGGCGATCACAACCACGACCAATATTTTGCCCGTGATCCTCACGGTGATCACAACCACGACCAACTTCTGGTCCAAATCCACACGATGGCCTTCTCGCCACCACAACAATGCAAAATTCATACTTAGTGTGCAAGATTTATTAACTGTTGACCCATGGTGTGACCTACTTTCGAGCATGTCCTTAGTCGTGGACTCGGCTATCGATAGATTAATACACTCTGCAGAGGTAGCGCACTGGACCCACACCACGGAACCCATGGCCTCGCACTCCCATTCGGGTGGACCAACGGCATTCCGACGAAACCACTCCATTGCCATGACACTCTCCCGGCCACTCCGACTCACTCCCCATCGGGCTAGTCATGGGTTCCCCCGTGTCTACCAAAGACACAATGACCACCGTCGTGGCCAAACGATCCCACATGGGGACCCAGTACCAAAAACTCAACAATGGGCACACAAGGTTATGCCTGCTTATCAGGCCAGCGTACAGCACGCCCATAACCTTCCCTAGTTGGAGGCACCGACCAGAGGCATGACAATGAAACGAATAAAGGTCGTCCCATGCCGGCAAATGTGGTTGCACTGGGAAAGACTCGATTCAGCGGCACCATGACCCGGTCAACAACATATTCAAGTTGAGTTATTATCAGGTTCAACTTAAAGTGAAAATAACTGGCGTCAAAATGCCATGACATGCAGCACTAACATATGCATCACATATCAACGGAAATAACTGAGTCAACTATATCCACACTGAGCATTACCAACTCATGACATTTCTCTGGTTAAGATCAAACCTCACTTCAATCAGAATCTTTTCTAGAAATTTTATCATTTTTACTCATGCAAGAAAATAACTCCACTAATTACTTATATCCATAACCATATTATCTTTTCATCACCCAAAAACTAAATCCTTGTTAGTTTACCAACTAAGTTCACTTCTTACTTTCTGTAAATCAAGCATGTTTACTTTAACAAGCATCTAACTGAATATAATTAACATATTAATAATTTAAATGCATAGATAATCATTTGTTCAAGTAGAAAATCACAAATATTGTAATGGCACCATGAAAATGTTGATGTGGCTTGCCTTAGTGCAGATGAGGTTCACAAGCCTCCTGGTGATCCTCAAGACAAGCCTGACCTTCTGAAAATAATTAACAACACTAAAATAAATCATCAAGAAACCTTTTGAAATTCACTAGAAAATCTAGATAGCAGGGAAAAATCCCATCTTTGGTGAGTTGATAGATTTTTGGACAAAGAACACAATGCAAAAAGAATCAATTCATTTGGACTTATGGATAAAAAGTTATGGTCGTTTGAACTTCTTTGGATTTAAATGAAATTTGAATTAAAACTAAACAGACTGAGGGGGGTGACGTCGACGGCGTAAAGCCCCGGGGTGCCACCACTCGTACCGCTTCGCGCGCGTACAGAGAGGCTGACTAACGGGCCCCGCTAGTCAGGTGAGGAGGAGGGGGAGAGGGAAATAGAGAGCGAGGCTTCACCGGAGCGCACGCCGGCGGCGAGGGCTCCTTAGCGAAAACGAGAGGGAGGGATCAAGAGAGAAGACGAAGGCGCACCTGCCCGTACCCGTAGAATGGCTAGGGGTGGTCGGATGGCGCCGGAAACAGCCTCTCCAGCGGAGGCAGAAAGCAGCGGTCGCCGGAGACGAAGACGACGGCGACCAGAGACGACTCAGAGGGCTCCCACCGTGCGGAACCACACCACCGGAGAGTGGCGGAGGCCCTGGAAGGGTTGCCCAGGCCTGGGAGGGTCTGGAGCTGCGGGGACGATCCGAGGGGATCGCCGGCGAGCTCGAGCTCGAGGACGACGGCCCGCGGCCTGCCCGGTCGGGCTACGGCTATCTACTCGCTTGTGGAGTGTGTGGGAGTGGAGTGGGGTGCTCGAGGAGACTGGGGGTAGCCGTATTTCTAGGCGAGTGGCGAGGGGGGTTCGGGCTCTACCGGTGGACACCTGTCCACGGCGCCCAGCGACGAACGGCCTCAATGAGAGAGGGGGAAGAAGATGTAGCTCACGCCGGGACTGTTGGCGAACGCGGACGAGCACAGGGGCGAGAGGAAGGTGATGAGCACAGTGCGCCGCGCACTGTGGCGTTGGCTGGACAATGCCCGTGCCCGCTGCGGTGATCTCCGGCGTCGGCGAGTGCCAGGGTGCTGTTAAGGGGGTCGGGATGATGATGGTGGCGCGGTTTGGCACGCTCGGGCAGGCTGGGCAGCGAGCACGCGTGCAAGAGATCGCTCGGCGGCACCCAGAGCGCATGTTTTGCATGCCAGCACGCCTGGACGAACACGGTCACCACGTGAACTATGACCTCAGGCCGACCTCAGCCCAAACATCATGTCTGGCGTGTAGTCCGTGGTAGTTTTGATTGTTACCACGCTTGGGTTGGGTTTCAGGTGCAGTAGAAATGGTTTTACACTCCAGGTAAGTTTCTGGACAGTAACTTTGAGATTTTACTGTGGTCAAACCACTGGGAGTTGAGGGTTGGGCTTTGGAGGCTAGCAAACATTTACTAAGGTGAAGATGCACAAGAAAAACCAGCTACAATGGAGCAAGTAAAATGGTAGTTGCTGTAGAAACTACCATTTCTGTCCAGAAATGAAAATATTTTCTGTAGCCAAAATATTCCAAAAAGTGATGAAATATTTTTGCTCAGAAAGGTGCCCTAGGGTTCAAAGAACAATTGGGATTTTTCTCAGGATTTTATAGGCAAGAAAAATTGGGGTTGCTTTGGACACATTGAGCTAGCTAGGGTTTAGGAGGGGAAAATGAATATTTTTCGTTAAAGAAAAATATTCCAAATGATATTTTGAGATGAACCAGAGATGGAGTGATAGTTAGAGAGGGAGATGAAGCACTTGGGTGAAAGTCAAGGGGTACCCAAGTGGTTAAGTCCAAATGAAAGGATTCAAAAACTCCAACTGCAAATTCAAACCAACTGAAAACCAGGCAAACAAGAGGGGGTAAAAATCAGGCTGTCACAGATAATTGGGTGAAGGACCCATGCGGCCAAACCTCCATGACGGATACTGGTCGGATGGTACCTACGATCAAAGTTGATCGGGCATGCCGACCATGGATTCAGCTTTGGGGCGACTGGCTCAATCGCATAGATGTCCCTTAACGCGCGCTTACGCTCCCTTTTGGGGATGTGAGTAGCGTATATCATGTTCACCATCTTGACTTCGGGGGAAAATTTCTTCTGTCCCCCTGTGTTCGGTGGGCGAGGCTCCTCATCATCATCCTTGCTGGGCGAACATTTCCCCGTGCGCTTGGTGTTTAACTTGTCGGCCTGCTTAAAAACACAACAGCTTCTGTTGGTATGGTTGGCAGGCTTGTCCGGGGTGCCATGAATCTGTTAAGGTCGATCGAGTATTCGGTCCAGTCTAGATGAACCATGTTTGTTTCTTTTGAATGGCCTCTTTCGCTGACCGGGCTTAGAGCCACTGAATCCAGCGTTGACCGTCGTGTCTTCGGTATTGTCACTATTGTTTCGACGCTTGTTTTTGTTGCGTCGGGGCCTGCCGTTTTTGTTCTTTGCTTCGGAAGTGCCAGGATTGCTGGTATTGTTGCTGCTATGCGCAAGCCAGCTATCTTCGCACGCGCAAAAGCGGGTCATGAGTGATGTGAGGGCTGCCATAGACTTCGGCTTTTCTTGGCCGAGGTGTCGGACAAGCCATTCATCGCGGATGTTGTGTTTGAAGGCTACTAGAGCCTCAGCATTCAGACAATCGACAACTTAGTTCTTTTTGACTAGGAACCGGGTCCAGAATTTTCTGGCTGACTCTCCAGGCTGCTGGACTATGTGACTAAGGTCAACGGCGTCCAGAGGCCGGATATAGGTGCCCTGGAAGTTGTCTCTAAAGGCATCCTCCAGGTCTTCCTAGCTCCCAATAGAGTTTTTTGGGAGGCTGTTTAACCAGTGCCAAGCTAGTCCCTTAAGCTTGAGAGGGAGGTATTTGATGGCATGTAGATCATCATTGCAAGCCTTGTGAATGTGGAGAAGGAAATCTTCAATCCACACTGCGGGATCCGTCGTGCCATCGTATGATTCGAAGTTCACGGGTTTAAACCCTTCTGCGAACTGGTGCTCCATCACCTCATCAGTGAAGCATAGGGGGTGTGCGGTGCATCTATATCGGGCCACGTCATGATGTAGTTCAGATGGAGTTCGTATGTGGTTTTCAGCCCGGGCGAAGTTATGCTTGTCGCGCCAGGCTTGACGACCGTCTTCTCGCGCTGGGGCTCGGCCCCTTGATCCTTATATTGTTCTGGTCTGACCAGCTCTATTATCCAGGTCCTCTAGTAGGTCGTAAGTGTATCCTGCAGCTGCTATCTCTTTACCTTTACGGCGGGGTGGTGCAGGCGGGTGTTCGGCTTGAGTTGCCGCTTTGTCCCGGCCACGTGGTGGTCGGTCAGGTCCGTCAGCAACGTGACGCATTTGCGATATGGGCTTTGGGGCCTCATCGTGGAATTGGGGTAGCAGCTTGCGCTTCGGGTAAATCTTGGTTGGGCGTTCGAGGTCGTATTCCTCGGCTGCCAGGACATCAGCCCATCTGTCATTGAGCAGATCCTAATCAGCTTGAAGCTGATGCGCCTCTTTTTCAAGCTTCTTGTAGTGGCTATTAGCCGGCGCTTAAAGCGCTCTTGTTCGAAGGGTTCATCTGGCACGATGAATTCTTTGTTACCGAGGCTCTCGTCTTCTTTGGAGATTGGTACATAATCACCATCCTTTGAGCCCTCGTTCCCGATGGGATCATCGGGGTTGACTTGCCCCTCTTCCCACTCATCCTACTCGGATGTTGGCTCGACAGGTGCTTCTTGGTCTTCGGCGTTGTCCGGAGTATTGTTGTCTACGGTGCCGGTATTACTGTCTTTTCTCGGCGCGGTTTAGAGCGGCGCCGCTAAGGACGATGCTTTGGTGGTGCCACAGGAGAGTTATTCTCGACTGGGTCCTTCCTACCCTCGTCGTCATCCTTTTTGGGTGTGTCCACCATATACACATCATATGTGGCAGTAGCCGTCCAGCATCCGGTAAGCGGCGGGTGAGGGAGTCCTGGATTAGGGGGTCCTCGGATAGCTGGACTATGTACTTGTGCCAGATTGTTGGACTATAAAGATACAAGATTGAAGACCTCGTCCCGTGTGCGGGTGGGACTCTCCTTGGCGTGGAAGGCAAGCTTGGCAATTCGGATAGGTAGATCTCCTTCTCTGTAACCGACTCTGTGTAACCCTAGCCCCCTCCGGTGTCTATATAAACTGGAGCGTTTAGTCCATAGGACGACAACAATCATAATCATAGGCTAGCTTCTAGGGTTTAGCCTCTACGATCTCGTGGTAGATCAGCTCTTGTAATACTCATATCATCAAGATCAATCAAGCAGGAAGTAGGGTATTACCTCCATCGAGAGGGCCCGAACCTGGGTAAACATTGTGTCCCCCGCCTCCTGTTACCATTAGCCTTAGACGCAGAGTTCGGGACCCCCTACCCGAGGTCCGCCAGTTTTGACACCGACATTGGTGCTTTCATTGAGAGTTCCACTGTGTCGTCATGTTAAGTCTTGATGGCTCCCTCAATCATCCACAACGATGTGATCCAAGGTGAGGTTTTCCTCCCCAGATAGATCTTCGTATCCAGCGGCTTCGCACTGCGGGCCAACTCGCTTGGCCATCTGGAGCAGGTCGATAGCTACGCCCCTGGCCATTAGGTCAGGTTTGGGAGCCTGAACTAAACCTCCAACATCCGCGGAGACTTGATCTTCGACGGATTCGAGCCCATGACAGGTGCGCCGTACAGTCATGATGAGCATGACTTAGATCTGCCATCAGACGATGTTCAAGAGAACGCACCTGTAGCTGCCCCAGCTCTAAATCCGGAGCAGGCCGTGCCGTCCGAGGAAGGGTGGATAGACCCCGCCACGGAGGCAGCACACTCATCGGTGATAGAGCCGAACACATACTTCGCCTCCAATGAGGTCAGTGTCACCGGACCCTCGGACTCGTATCCGGCCATAGGCTCCGAACCTCCGCGGATATCTTTCAGCACTCTCCCTTGGGCGACGTACTAAATTCACTGAAATCTCTCTCCCTGTCAGGAGACTCTTGGCCGAACTATGTCCGGCTTGAGTGGGAAGTGGACGACGAAGGAATTCGTCCCCCACCCACCACCCACTTAATAGCCACTGTCGATGACTTAACCGACATGCTTGATTTCGACTCCGAAGACATCGATGGTATGGACGACGATGCTGGAGAGGAACAGGAACCACCGCCCACAGGGCGCTGGACAGCCACCTCCTCATATGATATATATATGGTGGACACACCCAAAAAAAGCGATGGCGATGAGGCAACGGAGGATAATCCCCTTGAGAAGCAATCTAAGCATCGGCATCATCGGTGCCGCTCTAAGCCTCGTCACAGCAAAAATAGCGATACCGGCACAAGAGACAATAACGCTCCAGATAATGCCGAGGACGAAAACAATTCTGCCTAGCCAAGCTTCGAGCAGGCCGAACGGGAGGATGGGCAAGCTAGCCCTAAGGAACAGGCAATGGATGGAGAATCAGAGGATGACAATTACATGCCCCTCTCCGAAGACGAGGTGAGCCTTGGCGATGATGAATTCATCGTGCCTGAGGATCCCGTCGAGTAGGAGCGCTTCAAGCGCCGGCTTATAGCCACTGCAAAAAGCCTGAAGAAAAAGCAGCAGCAGCTTCAAGCTGATCAAGATCAGCTAACTGATAGATGGACTTAGGTCCTGCCAGCCGAGGAATACGGACTCGAGCGCCCTAGCAAAAGTTACCCAAAGCGCAGGTTGTTACCTCAACTCGAGGAGGCATTAAAGCCTACACTACCAGTACAGGATGCGGCTGACCGGCCACCTCGTGGCCGAGACAAAGTGGCGTATCAGCCCGAAGTCCAGCCTGCACCCCGTCGTCAAACAAGCAAAAACACGAAGGCCCGGGGCTACACGCATGACCTGCGAGACAAATTGGAAAACAAAGCAGGTCAATCAAGATCGATCTACGGATCACGGGGGCGCGTCCCAACGCGCGATGATGACCGTCATGCAGGACATACTAAAAACAAATCCAGCCGGGCCGAATACAATAAACCACACTCATCTAAACTACGTCGTGATGTAGCCTGGCATAGAGGCGCCGCACACCCCATATGCTTCACTGATGAAGTAATGGATCATGAATTCCCAGAAGGGTTTAAGCCCGTGAATATCGAGTCCTATGATGGGACTACAGACCCCACGGTATGGATAGAAGATTTCTTCCTCCACATTCACATGGCCCGCAGGGACGATCTACACGCCATCAAATACCTCCCACTAAAACTCAAGGGACCGGCTCGACATTGGCTGAATAGTTTGCCGGCAAACTCCATTGGAAGTTGGGAGAACCTGGTAGACGTATTCCTGGATAACTTCCATGGCGCTTATGTGCGACCACCGGATGCTGATGACTTAAGTCACATAACCCAACGGCCCGGAGAGTTAGCCAGGAAATTCTGGACTCGGTTCCTAACTAAAAAGAACCAAATTGTCGACTGTCCGGATGCCGAAGCCCTAGCAGCCTTTAAGCATAACATACGTGACGAGTAGCTTGCCCGACATCTTGGCCAAGAAAAACCGAAGTCCATGGCAGCCCTCACGACACTCATGACCTTCTTTTGTGCGGGTGAGGATAGCTGGTTGGCTCATAGCAACAGAACAACAAGGAATCCTGGCACATCAGAGGCCAGAGATAGCAACGGAAAGCCCCGACGCAACAAACACAAGCGTCGCAATAATGGAGATAACGCCGAAGACGCATCCGTCAATGCCGGATTCAGTGGCTCTAAGTTTGGTCAGCGGAAAAAGCCATTCAAAAAGAACAATCTGGGCCCGTCCAGCCTGGACCGCATACTTGACCATCCATGCCAAATTTCATGGCACCCCAGGAACACCAGCCAATCATACCAACAGAGAATGTTGGGTCTTCAACCAAGCCGGCAGGTCAGGTGCTGAAAACAAGGAGAAGGGGTCTCAAAGCGATGACGACGACAAGGAGCCCCGATCACCGAACACAAGAGGGAAAAAGAAATTTCCCCCGCAAATCAAAATGGTGAATATGATAACCGCCACTCACATTCCCAAGCCGGAACGGATGTGCACCCTTAGGGATGTCGACTTAACGGAGCCAGTCGCCCCACAATATAAACTATGGCCAATCACCTTCGACCTTACGGACCGTGCAGCCAAAACCAATCAGTGCAATTCAGCCGCACTAGGCCTTGACCCAATAATTGACGGATTCCACCTCACACGAGTCCTTATGGATGGAGGCAGCAGTCCAAACCTACTGTATCAGGACATAGCACGGAAGATGGGTATTGATCTTTCGATAATCAAGCCCACTAAAACCACCTTTAACGGTGTTATACCAGGTGTGAAGACCCGTTGTACAGGCTCCATCACTCTAGTGGTAGTCTTCGGATCACCGGACAATTACCGTACCGAAGAGTTAATCTTCGACATCGTCCCTTTTCGCAGTAATTATCATGCACTGCTCGGACGAACCGCGTTCGCTCGATTCAACGCGGTGCCACATTATGCCTACCGTAAGCTCAAGATGCCCGGTCCGCGCGGCATCATAATGGTTAATGGCAAGCCCAAACTCCCCCTCTGTGCCGAAGAGTATACCACCGCTTTAACAGCTGAAGCAACGAGTGGCATCTTCCAATCGAACCTCGAGTCAACGACCAAGCTCCCGGACACTGTCAAGGGAGTCCGAACTACATCGCGGCAGGATAGCCCGGCTCGTCCGGAGCTCAACTAAAACACTCCGGCAGTAAACGGAGGCAAAGTTAGGATAGGCCACACACTGCGGCTCAAGCGCTCCGTGGCACATAAACGTTTCTTGCATTTTTCTTTGCAGGTTCACTTTTGCGTAGGCCAGGACTGGCGACATGGACACAACTCGAACGCGTAAGGGAATCCTTAGATATTACCCTCGACGACTATCCGACTACACTCCGGATCCACACACAGCCTCCTCCCGCCTGGTCTCAGCAGGTTCCAAAGTCATATTTCTCTTTATCACGTTACCTGTACTCATACGCATCGACGTACTATTCAAATACAACATATGGCTTTATATGACGCTTATCTGCTGTTATTTCTTATTGAAAATCTTTGTCAAATGGCATTTGTACACCGTGATATGCCTTAATATGCCAGGGGCTTCATTGTACCCATAATCCAGCAATAAAGTCCGAACACCTTCACGGTCGTTCGGCACCCCGAACTTATAGCATTATATGCATCGGCTCTGAATCATGTCTTGGGTCAATAGTTGGGTTTGCCCAGCTCCAATGTTTTGCTGCCTTATGTTCCGCTATATCGGCTAAGGCGGCATAGGGAGAACTACTGCAATTGTGTCCCGGTTCTTCCGGACGAGCGCCTCAGTAGAGAAAGCCGAAAATTGACTGTCATGATATGGCGAGAGCTGGTGATCTATTCGAGAGGTTGTAAAATCTTTAAGGATTTCTTCTGCATTATGCAATAACTAATGCAGCGTGCGATGGATCGGCTTTTCTTCTGATCAGGTGCTCATAGAGCCCCTTGTGCGGTCTTCCGAACACCAGGGGCTGCGCCTACCTTTATTTTGTCAAACTCCTATGGCTAAGTGAGAGTGATAAAGCCTTATAGTTCGATTGCTTGGTTTGTCGCGCTGAACACCTCCTTCAAGGACCCAAAACTGGGATAAAGAGTGCTCAGGTTTATCCCGAACACCCCTGTACTTCCTACGTGGGGGCAGAAGCCGACGACTGGCCAACTCTTAGGATATATATAAAATGGCTGCGGAGGTGGAAAAACTTTCAAATAATAGGCAATCAATAATAGAAACGACCTTGTTTAACATTACAAAGGACAACATGACTGTATTCATGGAAATATAATGTCCTTGGTGCATTGCTCCGCCGCAAGGCAGGATCCTTTTAGGACACTATCATAATATAACTCAGGCATGCGGTGCTCCTTCCCCTCCGGCGGTCCCTCAGTCATTAGTTTTTCAGCGTCCATCTTCCCCCAGTGCACCTTTGCATGGGCAAAGACCATTCGTGCACCCTCCATACAGACCGACCGCTTGATGACATCAAGTCAAGGGCAGGCACTCACAAGCCGCTTCACGAGCCCGAAGTAGCTGCTTGGAATCGGCTCATTGGGCCATAGCCGGATAATTAAATCCTTCATGGCTAGTTCGGCCGCCTTATCTAGTTCGATCAGTTGTTAATTCGGTGCCAAATACTGCGACCAAAAGAGCTTATCCGTAGTGTTCCTCTATTCGGCTCGATAGAATTGGGCGGCATCAGATATGCAGCGTGGCAGCTCCGCAAAATACCCCTGGAGAAATCCGAACTCAAATTAGAAACGTGATTTTCTCCTCAAATACTTGCTTTACATACAAAAAGCCTTACCTACCGCGATCTTCCTCGCCTCCTGGATCTCCTGCAGGGCGCCTTGGGTTTCCCCTCGGGCATCGCGTGCGGCTTGATGAGCCTCGGTGAGTTCGGATTCTTTCTCTATTAAGCTCTGCTCCAAGGTCTCGCATTTCTTCACAGTCTCTTCAAGCTCTTGCTCATCGTCAATAACCGTGGCCTCGTGCTTCTCATGAAGAGCATGCTCTGCGGCTGCCTTCTTCTCGGCCTCGGCCACATCCTTCTTAAGGGCCTCGACTTAAGTCATCGCCCCTAGAGCAAACCATGAACATATTTTTATCATACTAAATATTCATTCACGCTGAACGCGCAAGGTATCTTGCATACCTTGTTCATCCTCCAACTGCTTTTTCAACTGGCCAAGTTCCCCTTCGGCCGGCTCCAGACTCTGCTTTACTCCGGAGACTTCCACGGTATGAGAGGCGACAGGCGCTACAGACACCTGAAGATGCTATAAAGTGAGTCTCCTGCGAACATATATTGGATTCTCTGTCCGGTTCTTTCTTTCGCCGAACAGCGTATCAGGGGCTACTACCTATACTATAACACTCTTCGAAACCTCACAAGACATACCTCAAAGCCCGTTATAAGCCTGATGCAGGCTTCATTCAGTCCACTCTCCGCAGACTGGATCTTCTCAATCACCGTACCGTTAAGGGCATGGTATTCTTCAATGATGGAGGCGCTCTTTAGCGCCGCCAGTAAAGTATTCGGCACCTCTGGTTGGACAGAGGTTGCCAATGGAACAGGCGCACCCCCTCCAGCCGAGGGAGGCTGCCTGCCTGATTCTGGAGCCGTACCGGTCTCCAGAATTGTGTCCGGCCGGGGGCAAAATTCGAGATAGCCCCCATCGTCGACGTCCATGGGAGCCTTTTCTCCCGTCTGTCCGGCCCCTGAAGTTTGACCTCCTGGTGCCGCCTTGACGATCTCCCCCCCCCTTCTTGGCCTGGGTCCCTCTGTGACGATACCTCGGTATCGTTCACGTATTTTGGGGAAGGGGCCTTCGGGGGTGTCTTGTTGTCCATAGCATCTGAACCCAATAAATCCCCTGATGAGGATCATTCGGTGCGGGACCTCGCCGAACTAAAAAAAGTATGGCTCAATGATTAGAATGTCATACCATGGTGAGTCCGGATGCGTAAATGTGTTCGGATTTTATATACTCATGAGTTCAACAGGTGCTAGGCCCTGGGATCCCACTCCGGGCTGCTGTCGGTGGCGGCGGTGGACTCCTCTGGAAGAGGAGTTTTTCCCTTCTTAGGCGACTCGGCCTCCAAGGATGTGGAGGCCGTCCTTTTCTTTCTTCCCCTCGCTGGGGATTCGTCTTCCTTCTCTTCCTCGTCCTCTCCAGAGGAGCCTTCGGATATTGTGTCCGAAGCACCACAGCGACGGAGGCTACTCCTGGTCTTGTTGACCTCCTTCTCGGCCTTTTCTTCGGCGCCTTGTAAGGTTGCGGGACCAACATCTTCGTCAGAAGTGGGCCGGCCGGTTCTTCTGGCAGTGGGGCAGGACAGTAGATCCGCCCCGCCTTCTTCGTCCAGCCCTAGGAGAGTTGTGGAAAACACATTAAGCATTTCCCTTGGGTTATGCGAATAAAATGTATGACTTGCCAAACATGCAATGGCTTACTGAACTTGCAGGACGGGACAGTTGGTACCCGCGGTCCTCGGCGGAGTTCGGCCACGATTTGCCGGACTTAAAAAGCACCTTCCAGATGTCCATGCGAGGAGCCAAAGAGCTCTAGCAGGGTCTAGTGCTTGGCCGGGTCGAATTCCCATAAACTGCAAACCCTGTGTTGACAAGGAAGAATCCGGCGAACTAAAATCACCTGGACTACATTGACGAGTTTGATATTCTTGTCTTCCATATCCTTGATGCGCGTCTGGAGCGTCAACAGCTCGTCGGGAGAAGACGAGTTCAGGCCCTTTTTGGGCCAGGACGTGAGCCGCAGGGGAGCTCCGGATCGGAATTCGGGAGCTGCAGCCCATTTTGGGTCGCGCGGCTCAGCGACATAGAACCACTGTTGTTGCCATCGTTTGACGGAATCATTAAAAGTACCTGACGGCCATGTGACATTGGGCATCTTGCTCACCATGGCACCTCCGCACTCGGCGTGCTCGCCGCTCACTACCTTGGGCTTCACATTGAAGATCTTCAGCCATAAGCCGAAGTGTGGCGAGATGCGGAGAAAGGCCTCTCACACGACGATGAATGTCGAGATGTTGAGGAAGGAATTGGAGGATAGATCATGAAAATTGATCCCGTAGTAATACATGATGCCGCGAACGAATGGGTGGAGGGGCAACCCTAGCCCGCGGACAAAATGAGGGAGGAATACAACCCTCTCGTGGGGTTCTGGAGTAGGGACAATCTGTCCTGCCGTCGGAAGACGGTGGCTGATTTTCTTTGCCAGATACCCGGCCTCCCGAAGCTTTTTGATATCCTTCTCCCGGACGGTAGAGGCCATCCACTTGCCTCTTGCCCCGGATCCGGGCATTTTCGGAGGGCCTTTGTGGGTGGAGAAGACAAATGCTTGGGCGCTGGAGCTCGAGCGAGGGGGAATGGATGAGTATAGGAAGAAGAAGGCGTGGGTGAAAAAGGTGTCACAGCCCTAGAATATTGTTTGTAGATAGTTGCATCTTCATCCAGGCATCATATTTAAATTTCTGAAACATGAATTGAGGATTGTTGAAGCCTCAAAACTTTAATTAAAAGAAGGGCAAAATAACCCTGGAAAATGCATTCAATGATTCCAAAATGGCCTTAACTAATGTTGGTTATATTTTGGCCAGGGTTTTACACCAAACCAAAAATAATGAACATTTTTGAGGAATATTTTGAGCATTGAATTTAAATCATATTCTATTTGAATTTGGAATTATATTCATAATATATAATGAATATATTTTCAAATGACCTGAGATATTTTTTGTATTTGTGAAAAAGTCCATTAAGTGACTTAAAATATCCAGGGGAGTTTTGGCACTGTTTTCAAATTTGCTTGAATTTGAATTCAGTGGCAATTAAATAAAAAAAAGCAAAACAGAAAAGAAAAAAAAAGAACAGAAACTTACCTGGACTCACCTGGCGCTCACCGAAGCCACCTGGACGGCCCAACACTTCCGGCCCAGCCCGCCACCGCTACTCCCCCCCTGTCGTCTTCCTCTGCCAGTAGGCAGAGGCGAGGCGTGGCGCGCGCCCGAGAGCTCCGGCAACCTCCTGCTTACCTGCTCGCCGCTGGAGGCACCCGAGGGAGCCACGCACTCCCCCTCGCCCCCTGCACCTCTCCTCTCTCCCCCTGGACCCCATCCCCTCCTCTGCTCCCCTCTCGCGCACACCACCGAGCGGAGCTCGCCGTCATCGTCGCCGTACCCGTGGCCACCGGCCACCCCTAGCCTCGCCGATGCGCCCAGGAGCTCCGCCTCGACCCCCTCTTCCTCCCCACCGATCCACGACCCTCCGGATGCCCTGCATCGCCGCCAACGTGCCGTCTTCAACCTCCGGATCCGACGGCCCCCTCCGGTCAATTTGCGGCCTCAGCGCGTCCCCGGCTACACCGAGTTGCTCCCCTTCACCGCTGTGAGCTCCTCTTCGTTCTCCCCCTCTCCCCACCATCGATTGCATCCCCTAGCCGTTGTTTCTGTGATGGCCGAGAGCTCGCTGCCGCCGCCATGAAGCTCGCCGTTGCTAGCGACCCCTGCTGACCATGAAGAGCACCTGGACGAGTTCGACACGTCCCGCAGATGCTTCCCAACCGCCTAGCTTGTTCATTTGCAAGCTGCAGCCCCGCGCCGCTCGAACCCGTAGCTCCGGCCGCCGCCGTTCTGGTCGCCGCCGTCGACCCCGGCCTCCCTGTGCCTAGCTGCGTGCGCCCCTAGACGCGCGGGAGCACGGGCTCCCTCCTGGTGCCCTCAGGGTGCCCAACCGCAGCCTGTAGCGCCGCCTCGACCAACTCCGGCGAGTTCCCGCCGCTGCTGTGGTCGCCGGCGTCACCTGCTGACGTGGCGCCGGTTAATTAGTGCTAATAACCCCGCTAAAGACCCCCAGAGCCACTGCCATGTGGGCCCCTGCGCTTAATTAGGTTAATATAATTATTCTATTAAATTAGCGTTAGTGCCGTGGACCCCACGTGTCAGCTTTGACTCTGGCCCAGTCATCGTTGACCGGTCCCACCTGTCATTCACTCAATCCAGACCTGAGACACTGACCAGTGGGCCCCACTGGTCAGGTTTGACCGGACCAGCCCAGTTGACTCTGCTGACGTCACAGTGACGTGGTGCTGACGCCATAAATCATTTTCTGGAATTATTTTAATTCTAAATATTCAGGAAATTCCAGTAAATGCCTAAAACTTCTAAAATTCATAGAAATTCAACCGTAACTCCAAATTAAATAATTTATATATGAAAAATTATCAGAAAAATTCAAGGAATCCATCTGTACCATTTTCATGCATGTTTGAACAATGTTTGTCCTCTGTTTTGGACAAAACAAATAAAGGGCATTTAAATAATCATATATGGAGTTGGAAATTGAATCATGTGTTCAAACCAACTTCATTTAAATCATAGCTAGATGCACTAGCCCAAAACACATTCATATTGCCATGTCATAGCATGCATCATATTGTGCATTGCATTGATCGTGTTTCTTCTGTGTTTGCCGGTGTTGTTCCCCCTCGGTGGACGTTGTACCGACGATGTGATCGTTGACACTAATGAAGACTCAATGTTATCTTCAGAAGTGCCAGGCAAGCAGAACCCCCTTGTTCATTCCGATACAATCCCACTCTCTCGCTCTTGCTCTTTTTTACTGCATTAGGACAACAACGATTCATCTGTTACTTGCTGCGGTAGCTGAACCCCTTTATCCTTTGCATGACCTGTCATTCCACAGTAAATAGATGAAACCCACTAGCATGAGTAGGAGTTGTTTGAGCCCTGATGTGCCTACTCATTCATGTTTGTTTGTCATGCCTGCTACTGCTTAGAGTTGAGTCAGGTCTGATTCATCAGGGATGAATCAGAGGTGTGTGAACATGTCCTACTATGTGTGAGCTAAGTGTGTGAACACGATTTGGTAAAAGGTATCGGTGAGAGGCCATGTAGGAGTACATGGTGGGTTGTCTCATTGAAGCCGTCCTCAGGAACTGAGTTCTGTGTTTGTGATCCATGATTCAGCTACTACCATGCATTGGGCCCTGAAATATGACCCCGCTCAACTTCTTATTCACCCTAGCTCTCTGTCCAGGAGTTGCAAGTAGTTTCTGGTGTTTGTAGCCTACTGGAGGCCGTGGACAGCGCTGACCGTAGGGGTGGGCTGTCATGCGGTAGGTACGTGGCCGGGTGTACCGAATACCCGTTAGGTATCTCGGGAACCCTGTTCACATCGTTCGGGGCCGTATGGGAAACCTCGGCCGGACTCCCTACGGATGGAACCTGGATAGGCAATAAACCTGGACTAGAGGCTTAGGTGTTTAGGTAGGTCGTGGTCTACACCCACGTCGGCTTTCGCTTGAAGTCTGCCGAGCACATGTCGTGTGCAGACGCTAAGTGGTGGAAACATGTATGAAGAAGTACACCCCTGCAGGGTTAATATCATCTATTCGAATAGCCGTGTCCGCGGTAAAGGACTTCTGGGTTGCTTATATCAGTTCATAGACAAGTGAAAGTGGATACTCTAAAATACGCAAGATAAGCGTGAGTGCTATGGACGGCGTTCTCATAGGGAGACGGGAGTGGATCCATAGTGGTGTATTGATATGGTGAATATGTGGACTCGTGTGCGCCACCTCAAAAGGAGTTACTTGCAGTCGTAGTTTAGGATAGCCACCGAGTCAAAGCTGGCTTGCTGCAGTTAAACCCCACCATCCCCTTGTTGATAATGATGCATATGTAGTTAGATCTGATGTAAGTCTTGCCGGGTACATTTGTACTCACGTTTGCTTAATTTATGTTTTGCAGAGAGACCTCTGTCTCGCTAGTTGTTCCACGCGGACTTCGACATTGAGCTTGTTACCTCAGATACGATCTTGTGCCCTCGGCAGGATCTGATAGATAGTCAGGCTTCTCAGCCTTTTCCATTTATAGATGTCTGTACTCAGACATGATAGCTTCCGCTTGTGTTTGACTTGTATGCTCTGATTGTTGGGTCATGACACCCATGTTTGTAATATCTCGCTCATCGGAGCCTATTGAATAAATTACTTGAGTCGTAGAGTCATGTTGTGATGCCATGTTGTATTTGCACATATCGAGCATATTGTGTGTATGTTATTGAAATGCTTGGTATGTGTGGGATCTGACCATCTAGTTGTTTACCTTTAGTAGCCTCTCTTACGGGGAAATGTCTCCTAGTGTTCCACCGAGCCATGGTAGCTTGCTACTGCTTCGGAACACTTAGGCTAGCCGGCATGTGTCCTTCTTCGTTCCTGTGTCTGTCCCTTTGGGGAAATGTCACGCATTGAGTACCGGAGCCCTGTTAGTCCGCTACAGCCCGGTTTACCGGAGTCCTGCTAGCCCAGTGCTACAGCCCGGACCCACTTGCTGATGACCGACACGTTTGATGCTGGGTCATGGATGCCTGTCCCTGTAAGTCTGTGCCACTTTGGGTTTATGACTAGTCATGTCAGCCCGGGCTCTTTATCATATGGATGCTAGCGACATCATCATATACGTGAGCCAAAAGGCGCAAACGGTCCCGGGGAAAGGTAAGGAGACACCCGTGGAATACCGTGCGTGAGGCCGCAAAGTGATATGAGGTGTTACATGCTAGATCGATGTGGCATTGAGTCGGGG
Source organism: Triticum aestivum (assembly GCF_018294505.1). Taxonomy (NCBI): domain Eukaryota; kingdom Viridiplantae; phylum Streptophyta; class Magnoliopsida; order Poales; family Poaceae; genus Triticum; species Triticum aestivum. The sequence goes on from NC_057795.1 coordinate 644,491,285, forward strand.
TCCTGACAAAAGGGGAGTCCTTATCACCTTATAAAGGAAGCAGGGATCCTGCGCCTCCCCACTTACCTGGTAAACTCGCTTATTCCCCGAGCTTTGCGTTGATGGCGCGGTTGGGTTACCCACACCCGTATTGATGAGCATCCCGATATAAGGGGACACGATCTCTGCCTAGACAAGACGTGCCAATAAAACCGCTTCGCAATATGTGCGGTAGCAGGTTGAGAAAAATGGTTCGCATAATGACCAGGCCGCGGCGTGATGTCACACTATGGAAAATTGTCAGCTGATTAGATTTGTGAAATATTGTACTCTCTACGGTGGTATGTGGAATTTGTTTTTGCAGAGCCGGACATGATTCATGTGTTCAAAATTTACCTTGGTGTATTCGGAGAAGGAACCCGCCTTGCAATGTCGAAGACAATCTGCGCGCCAGACTCGTCGTCATTGAAGCCTGGTTCAGGGGCTACTGAGGGAGTCCTGGATTAGGGGGTCCTCGGACAGCCGGATTATGTACTTGTGTTGGACTGTTGGACTATGAAGATACAAGATTAAAGACCTCGTCCTGTGTCCGGGTGGGACTCTCATTTGCGTGGAAGGCAAGCTTGGCAATTCGGATATGTAGATCTCCTTCTCTATAACCGACTCTGTGTAACCCTAGCCCCCTCCGGTGTCTATATAAACCGGAGGGTTTAGTCTGTAGGATGACAATCATAATCATAGGCTAGCTTCTAGGTTTTAGCCTCTACGATCTCGTGGTAGATCAGCTCTTGTAATACTCATATCATCCAGATCAATCAAGCAGGAAGTAGGGTATTACCTCCATCGAGAGGGCCCGAACCTGGGTAAACATTGTGTCCCCCGCCTCCTATTACCATTAGCCTTAGATGCACAGTTCGGGACCCCCTACCCGAGATCCGCCGGTTTTGGCACCGACAGCGGGTTCTGGCTTTGCTCTTCTCCGGCATAGTCGTCCATGCCGTCGATGTCCTCGGAGGCGTAATCGAGCATGTCGGTTAAGTCCTCGACAGTGGCTATGAAGTGGATGGTGGGTGAGACGTAAAATTCCCGCTCTCAGCCCCTAGGCGGGCTAGGCATAGTTCGGCAGCGATCCTTCCGTAGTGGCAAGAGATCACATTAAGTCCAGAGCCTCGTTTAAGAGTGAGGTATGGACAGGGAGCAAGAATCCATGGAGTGGGGCGTGACAGGAGTTCCTTGGCCGAGCTCGTATAACACAGACCTCGAGAGTTCGAAATTGGTGTACGGAGGTGAGTCCGGTTCGATGGGGATAGAGGGAGCCTGGAGTGACTCTGGGCTGGCCGGTGAAATGACCCCCTCCATGTCTTCGGTGTTGTGCTACGTCTTGAGCTTGCGTTGGTTTTCCTTGGACAGGAAAGGGTGATGCAGCAATAGTAGCGTAAGTATTTCCCTCAGTTTTTGAGAACCAAGGTATCAATCCAGTAGGAGGCTCCTCAAAAGTCCCATGCACCTACACAAACGAACAAAGAACTCGCAACCAACGCAATAAAGGGGTTGTCAATCCCTTCACGGCCACTTGCAAAAGTGAGATCTGATAGAGATAGTATGATAAGATAAATATATTTTTGGTATTTTATAATATAGATGCAAAAAGTAATGATAAAAATAAAAGTAGATTGAAAGCTTATATGATAAAAGATAGACCCGGGGAGCATAGGTTTCACTAGTGGCTTCTCTCAAGATAGCATAAGTATTACGGTGGGTGAACAAATTACTGTTAAGCAATTGATAGAAAAGCGAATAATTATGAGATTATCTAGGCATGATCATGTATATAGGCATCACGTCCGCGACAAGTAGACCGACTCCTGCCTGCATCTACTACTATTACTCCACACATCGACCGCTATCCAGCATGCATCTAGAGTATTAAGTTCATAAGAACAGAGTAACGCATTAAGAAAGATGACATGATGTAGAGATATAAACTCAAGCAATATGATATAAACCCCATCTTTTTATCCTCGATGGCAAAAATACAATACGTGCCTTGCAACCCCTGCTGGCACTGGGTAAGGACGCCGCAAGATTGAACCCAAAGCTAAGCACTTCTCCCATGGCAAGAAAGATCAATCTAGTAGGCCAAACCAAACTGATAATTTGAAGAAACTTGCAAAGATAACTCAATCATACATAAAAGAATTCAGAGGAGATTCAAATATTTCTCATAGATAAACTTGATCATAAACCCACAATTCATCGGATCTCGACAAACACACCGCAAAAAGAGTTTACATCGAATAGATCTCCACAAGAGAGGGGGAGAACATGGTATTGAGATCCAAAAAGAGAGAAGAAGCCATCTAGCTAATAACTATGGACCCGAAGGTCTGTGGTAAACTACTCAAAACTCATCGGAGAGTCTATGGTGTTGATGTAGAAGCCCTCCATGGTCGATTCCCCCTCCGGTGGAGCGCCGGCGAAGGCTCCACGATGGGATCTTGCGGATACAGAAGGTTACGGCGGTGGAAATTTCTTTTTGTTGGCTCCCTGGATGTTTTCGGGGTACGTGGGTATATATAGGAGGAAGAAGTACGTCGGTGGCCGCCTGAAGGGCCCAGGAGATAGGGGCGCGCCCTGTAGGGGTGGGCATGCCTTCCTATCACCTGGCCGCCAAGATTGCTTGTTCACTTGCACTCCAAGTCCTCTGGATCACGTTCGTTCCAAAAATCACGTTCCCGAAGGTTTCATTCTGTTTGGACTCCGTTTGATATTCCTTTTCTTCGAAATACTGAAATAGGCAAAAAAAACAGCAATACGGGCTCGGCCTCCGGTTAGTAGGTTAGTCCCAAAAATGATATAAATGTGTAAAATAAATCCCATAAACATCCAAAAGGGGTAATATAATAGCATGGAACAATCAAAAATTATAGATAGTTGGAGACGTATCTTGTTGCGGAGAGTCCGGCGGGCTCTAGACTCCCGTCTTCGGACTCGGTGAGGAGTTCTGGATCTAAGGTCGGAGCCATGGTTGAAGCCGCGAACCCTTGGAAGATCAAGTCTCCCCGGATATCAGGGATGTGACATCCAGATAATTAAGCTACAGTAATCCCCCACTAATGGTGCCATGTCATCACATTACTGTTGCTAATCCTCGCTTGATCCAAATCATATTTCAAATTCAAATTCAAATTAAAGTCCAAAATTAAAGTTTCTCAAACATGCAAAATATAATGTCCAAAGTCTGGACAATATTCCATAACTAATTATGGTGGTGACCCAACACTTTTGTAAAGTGTTTAAATCCCCTTTTGTGAATATAACAGTGACTTCGGCAATCATTTAAATGCCTTTCCATTTATGAAAATTTCAAAGGAACTCGAAAGCCTCCCAAACTTTTTGTGGCAGTGCTAGTAAATGCAAGATATTTATCTGGCCAAGTCCCACATGGTACAAAATACATTTGCTAGCTAAAAGAAAATGGAAAAAAGAAAAGAGGCAAAAGAAAATAAGAAAACCCCCTGGCTCCCCCTGGGCCTCAGCCCATCCCACACCAGCCAGCCCGCCCAACTGGGCCAACCACCCCAGCCGGCCCACCTCTCCCGCTCCCTTATCCCCCACTCCCCCAAAATATCTGACCGACCACCCCCACTCGCCACTCCCCCCTGACTCTCTCTCCCCCTCTCCCTATCCGATCTGGATCGGGTCGTTCCCCCCTTCCCCCTCCCCCTGCCGCGTCCCCGACGCCACCGTTGCTCAGGGCCCCCTCGCCGGAGCCTCCCGACGCCGCCGCACGCCATCGCCTCGCCCCTCTTCCCTCGAAGCCCTCCCATGCGCCGACACCCCAAGCCACTGCCCCCTGGCGCCGCCCCGACGGCCGCGCCCCGCCACCCGGTGCTGCCCGATGCTGCTTGTCATTGCCCGCCGTCGCCTCCCCGCCGCTGTGCGCCATCATCATTGCCGGATCGCCCCACCGCCTCGACCACGCCTCCCAACCGGACTGCCTCCTCGTCCCCGACGCCGCCGTCCCCGTCCCCCACCTCGAGCACCATTGCCCCGTGCCCTATGCTCCATTATGAGCCCCTCGCCATTCCCCCCCCCCCTCGTCTCCATTGTCGAACATGGTCGCCGCTCCCCGTTGCGGATGATGCCCGGCCCGTGCTCCCGTGCATCCCATTGCCGTCCCGCGGTCGCCACGCCCTGGTCCGTCGTGGCCGCGCCGTCCCGCCCTTGCTTTCCGCCTGCGTTGCGCGTGGCCGCCAGACCGCGCGTCCCTGGCCACGCCAGCCAGGCCCCGCGCCTCGCCACCCCAGTCCTTGCCGCTCCGACCGGCCGCGCCATGGCCGCCGGCGTGCGCCCTCCTAGGCACCCGAGTGCTCCCCGCCCGGACCCACGCCCGCTAAGCCACTAGGGTCTATGACACCAAGGCCCCACGCCCCTGGAACGTTTTTTTTAAGAAAATAATAATTAAAGTTACTAATTAATTAGTTAGTAATGTAATTAATTAAGTTAATTAACCTGCTTAATTAGCCTAATTACCTAGTCGGTTGATTAAATCTATTAGTTTGTTAAAACAGTCAATGACAAATGGGCCCCATTGTCCCTTTTGACCAGTCAACCCAGTCAATATTGAGTGTTGACGATGCTGACTCAGCATGCTCTGGACCCCGTTGTCAGCTGCGTGTGCATGTTGCTGGGTACACTTATGTGTACCCATAGCATTTTAGTTATTTAATTTTGAATTAATAAATAAATTTAGAAAATGAATTAAAACTTTAAAAATTAATATAAAATAATCCGTAACTCGGATGAAAAACTTTGTACATGAAAGTTGCTCAGAACGACGAGACGAATCCGAATACATAGCCCATTCGTCCGCCACACGTCTCTAGCATAGTGAACCTGTAACATTTCACCTCTTGTTCATCTGTCCGAAAATGCGAAACACCGGGGATATTTTCCTGGATGTTTGCCCCTTTCGCCGGTATCACCTAGCACCGCGTTAGAACACGTCTAGCTTTGCTTGTTGTCATGTTATGCTCTTGCTTGCTATGTATTTACTGTTTCTTCCCCCTCTTCTTCTCCGGTAGACCTCGAGACCGCTGCTGATGCCCCTGTGATGGACTACGTCGACGACGACCCTCCTTCTTGTCTGAGCAACCAGGCAAGCCCCCTCTTTGATCATCCCGATATCACCCATTCTATACTCTCTTGCTTGCATTAGATTTTGCTACTGTTATTGTTTGCTCGTATTCTGATGCATAGCCTGCTTTTGTAACCTGCTGTTGTACCTTACCTGCTTATCCTAAACTGCTTAGTATAGGTTGGTTAGTGATCCATCAGTGACCCCCAGTACTTCTCCTTGTTGCCCCTGCTTCATCATCAACGACTCGATCAGTGTGATCGACGACCAGAACCCGACACCTCACATCACATCACGCCCCTTTTGTTGCTCGACTCTACAGAGCTACTACCGAGTGCAGATGGTGATCCCTCATAACACACTCCTGATGATAATTCTGTAGTGTAGCTATTCGGTCGTGGTCATCGAGGGTGATTTCCTCTTTCACCATTCTCGATACGGCTCTGTCGTTCAACACCTCAAGTGTGAACCTCAAGGGTGGTCCCTCTTACGTTCACCTTGATGATTACATTCAGTGGAATCCTCCGTGGGTGATTCCTCGGGTTTTCCCCTTGATGTTTGGACACACTGTTACCTTGACTTTACTTGAGACCTTAGTGAAAGTCGGGCGGGCCCGGAGAGCACCCGCAAGATGGTTACGTGGCACGCCGGGCATTCTAGGCCCTTGTGTAAGTCCACGAGATGGGGCGACGGGGTCACTTTCGATCGTGAGTCTCTGCTCGTCTCTGCAAGCTAATAATACACTATGGTTTGGGTATTTGTTCTGAGTTGGCCTTTGGCCTTCACGCACCAACCACCACGCGAGAATAGTTATGAGCCTTGACGTCGTGGTATCAGCCGAAGCTTTGTCAGACATCCAGTTCAGCATTGCGACACGACCTGGTCAGCGCCCCGTTGGAGGTGGCCTGGATCGCCCTGCGTGCAACGATCCGGAGTGCAACGGGCGATGGGCCCAGACCCCGGAGTGCTTAGGATGCAGACCGGCGGGGACCTCTCTGCTGAGCCTAGGTAGGGCTGCGACGTGTTGATCTTCCGAGGTCGGGCATGACCCAGGAAAGTTTGTCCGGCCAGAGTAATCAAGCGTGTTGGAAAACGTGGTGCACCCCTGTAGGGAAGATTATCTATTAATAGCTGTGTCCATGGTAACAGACATTCAGACTTATATCCTGATCTTATACAACTACAAATGGAAACTTGAGATATGTGGCTCCGGGATTGCTTTCTCGCAGGGAGTCGAGGAAGGATCTTTGGGCATTAATGTTACGACATGCTTGTTAAATATAAACTGCTATTCTTTACTCTTGTACATGCTGCAAGATGCTTGGAGCTGCTTGAAGATGCTAGTCTTCGATAGGCTAGGCCTTCCCCTCTATTCTGGCATTCTGCAGTTCAGTCCACAGATACAAAACCTTCCATTTGATACTAGTGCATACTTAGTATAGATCTGATGCTTGCGAGTACTTTGGATGAGTACTCACGGTTGCTTTGCTACCACCTTTTCCCCCTTCTTTCTTCTTTCCGGTTTATGCAACCAGATGGTGGATCCATGGAGCCAGATGCCACCGCCAACGGATAATGCTACGTGAAGACCGCCGACGACCAGGAGTAGTTAGGAGGTCCCAGGCAGGAGGCCTTGCCTCTTCGATCATGTTGCTTTTGTGCTAGCCTTCTTAAGGCATCCTTGTTTAACTTATGTCTGTACTCAGTTATTGTTGCTTCCGCTGACTCTTGTGTATCGAGCTTGTATTCAAGCCCTCGAGGTCCCTGGCTTGTAATATAAAGCTTGTATTATTTTATTTGTGTCTAGAGTTGTGTTGTGATATCTTCCCATGAGTCCCTGATCTTGATCGTACACATTTGCGTGTATGATTAGTGTATGATTGAATCGGGGCATCACAAGTTGGTATCAAAGCCGACTGCCTGTAGGATCCCCCTTTCCAACTCCTTCGCCGAAGTTGAGTCTAGTCTTTGAAACAACTAATTTGCTAACTTGGTTGTGTGTCTTACGGGCCCATGTCGCCATTGGGTGGTATTAGGATCTTTTATTCCTCATCTATACTCTGGGAATCTGATCTCTCTTCCATTCTGGTTAACTGATTTTGCTAACAACTCTAGATTCTTGTAAATACTTTCTCCCGGAGAGCCCCTCACTCGAGATGATTACTTGGTGCACCAGAAGATTCTGAAGATACTCTCCGAAGTTTTCTCGAGACCCTTGTGCCCTTCGTCATTGCAATCCCTAACACCGATAAAGCCTTATGCGTAACTACCTACTTTGGCGTTCATACCTTCATCCCCAGTTGCTCTTGTTATTACAAGATGTCCTGAAATACTCTTTGATGTTCCGACAATTCTTTATGCTTACTGCCCTGCAGTTCCTTGCCGCATGAATACCCCTATGGATAATTACTCACTCTTATCGAGTATCCATTCATCCCCAGTTATTCTTATGCTTCATGAGATACTTTGTAATACAATCCGAGCTTTTGAGGACCTCTGTCGCCAATTGCTCTAGAAGGTCTTACATGCCTACACTCTGGCTATTTCCATATGCCTAGCTATATCCATTGACGTCCTTTCTCATTGTCATTTTGAGTCTTTCGATTTGATATGTTTGTGAGTAGTCACAATCATCAGTTGGTCCTTATAAATTATCATTCCAGCTTAAACGTCTTCCTGAACATGAGCTAGTTCTCGGCCAATCAGATTGCCATCGGTTGTGCCCTAAGTCTTTTCAACTTATCCATTCTTGATCAGAGCGTTTGCTTTTGATCCCTTGATTTGGTAATCATAATTCCTTTGCACTTGAGCTTTGAATTAGTCAGTTGTTTCTATAATCTGATTTCTTCGCATGTTTTCTTCTTCTGGCTGATTATCGATACTCACATCAGATCCCTGTGTACCACCAGATCCTTTGTTGGGTTTTATCCAATAGGGTCCTTCATATTCAGTAACCTTGTGAGCTTTTCGTCAGAATCATAATGCCTTTGGTAAATTGTATCCCCTGCTTTTGTCAACCATGCTCTACTTTTGAGCTTGAGTTATTTATTCCTAAAGTTTGTGGTATGTGTTCCTAAGATGCCCCGATGGGTTGAACCTATGCCTTCCACAAACTGTGTGAACCCGAAGATTATGCAGGTTATATCTACTGGCGTTTCTTTGGATAAATTTTCAATTCTACAACTTTGTCAAAGACAAGAAGTAAATGAAAAGTTGTGCATTAGGGAAGTGGGAGTCGACCTTGAGCCTTGTGTTCATGCCCATGGACCCGATGTGGAGCTTAACATGGAAGCTTCTTGTTATAATAATAGCCCCTTGCAATAAGTTCATCTCGTATCCATGTTTGGTCCCTTGGAATTGTGGTTCCAACCATATTGTTCTTGTTTGATCCATTTATCAGACAAGTTAAAGTACTTGTCTTCTTCAGATCGTTTCACCTATTCTGCCTCTACATTGATATACCTTCGGGTATTATCCTCTGGTATATCGAGAATATCACGGAACTACATAACTTCTTATGAGTTCTTGATCAAATATTATTTCTCGTTGATTCAAAATTTTCATTGGTTTGGAGTTGTTAGACACTCGAGAATACAGATAACAGTCTATGCTTTCCTTTCCATTGTTTTGTTTAATCTTTCTTGTAACCTATCTTATCTGAGCAGTGATAATTCCCTGCTTATGTAAACACCTCGGTGTACAAACTCTGTCAGTAAGACCTTGTTACTATTGTTGATGACATTCCGGTAACCACCAATGGATGAGAACTTAACCTATTGGTCCACCTCATCTTAACGAGCAGGAAAATGGTTCTCTTTGTCCCTCACCCTTGGTACCAACGTTGTTGCCAACATAACTGACAGGTTGTCCTCTGACCTGCCTTGCTATCAGGACTGTGCAAAATGTAACGCGTTCTTGCTTTTAACCCACATGGTGGGCCCATAACCCATAGTTCCACAGGATCGAAACCTGACTGTCCTGTACATCTCTGTCTTCCAAAATTGTTCCTCGTTCTTGGTTTCGTATTTTCATGAGCCACCTTCTTGTCATCTGTTCTAGTATCAGATGCAATACTTATTCTCGATGCTTTGAAACCCCTTCATCACCTGTTTTATACATCAGCTGGATGCCTACCTGGTCGAAACTTGTTGAACCTTCTTATAGCACTCTCGATACGTCTCCTGGTGCTTCTAAATTCTTCTTCCTTGAGATAACTACCGGATGCCGATCTTTTCATACATCCATCCTTATAGCTTCCTCCCTATTCCACGCCTTAAATCTTGGGACAAGATTTCTTGTAGTGGAGGAGAATTGTGACGCCCGGATAATTAAGCTACATTAATCCCCCACTAATGGTGCCATGTCATCACATTACTGTTGCTAATCCTCACTTGATCCAAATCATATTTCAAATTCAAATTCAAATTAAAGTCCAAAATTAAAGTTTCTCAAACATGCAAAATATAATGTTCAAAGTGTGGCCAATATTCCATAACTAATTATGGTGGTGACCCAACACTTTTGTAAAGTGTTTAAATCCCCTTTTGTGAATATAACAATGACTTCGGCAATCATTTAAATGCCTTTCCATTTATGAAAATTTCAAAGAAACTCGAAAGCCTCCCAAACTTTTTGTGGCAGTGCTAGTAAATGCAAGATATTTATCTGGCCAAGTCCCACATGGTACAAAATACATTTGCTAGCTAAAAGAAAATGGAAAAAGAAAAGAGGAAAAAGAAAATAAGAAACCCCCCTGGCTCTCCCTGGGCCTCAGCCCGTCCCACCCCAGCCAGCCCGCCCAACTGGGCCAACCACCCCAGCCGGCCCACCTCTCCCTCTCCCTTATCCCCCACTCCCCCAAAATATCTGACCGACCACCCCCACTCCCCCCATGACTCTCTCTCTCTCCCTCTCCCAATCCGATCTGGATCGGGTCGTTCCACCCTTCCCCCTCCCCCTGCCGCGTCCCCGACGCCATCGTCGCTCCGGGCCCCCTCGCAGGAGCCTCCCGACGCCGCCGCATGCCGTCGCCTCGCCCCTCTTCCCTCGAAGCCCTCCCTTGCGGCGACACCCCAAGCCGCTGCCCCCTGGTGCCGCCCCGATGGCCGCGCCCCGCCACCCAGTGCTGCCCGACGCTGCTTGTGGTTGCCCACCGTTGCCTCCCCGCCGCTGTGCGCCGTCATCATCGTCGGATCGTCGGCGCCACCTCGCCCGGAAGTCACCCCGCCGCCTCGACCACGCCTCCCCACCGGACTGCGTCCTCGTCTCTGACGCTGCCGTCCCCGTCCCCCACCTCAAGCGACATTGCCCCGTGCCCTATGCTCCGCTGTGAGCCCCTCGCCGATCCCCCCTCGTCTCCGTCGTCGAACATGGTCGCGCCTCCCAATTGCGCATGCTGCCCGGCCCGTGCTCCCGTGCATCCCACCGCCGTCCCGCGGTCGCCGCGCCCTGGTCTACCGTGGCCGCGCCGCCCTGCCCTTTCTTGCCGCCTGCGTCGCGCGTGGCCGCCGGACCGCGCATCCCTGGCCACGCCAGCCAGTCCCCGCGCCTCACCGCCCCAGTCCTCGCGGCTCCGACCTTCCGCGCCATGGCCGCCGGCGCGCGCCCTCCTGGGCACCCGAGTGCTCCCCGCCCCTGGTGGCCTTGGGCACGCACGCCCGCACCCGTGCACCCGCACCCGTGCGCCCGCACCCGTCGCCCGCTAAGCCACTAGGGTCTATGACACCGGGGCCCCACGCCCCTGGAATGTTTTTTTAAGAAAAACAAATAATTAAAGTTAATAATTAATTAATTAGTAATGTAATTAATTAAGTTAATTAACCTGCTTAATTAGCCTAATTACCTAGTTGGTTGATTAAATCTATTAGTTTGTTAAAACAGTCAATGAGAAATGGGCCCCATTGTCCCTTTTGACCAGTCAACCCAGTCAATATTGATTGTTGACCATGCTGACTCAGCATGCTCTGGACCCCGTTGTCAGCTGCATGTGCATGTTGCTGGGTACACTTTTGTGTACCCATAGCATTTTAGTTATTTAATTTCGAATTGATAAATAAATTTAGAAAATAAATTAAAACTTTAAAAATTAATATAAAATAATCCGTAACTCGGATGGAAAAATTTTGTACATGAAAGTTGCTCAGAACGACGAGAGGAATCCGAATACATAGCCCATTCGTCCGCCACACGTCTCTATCATAGTTAACCTGCAACATTTCACCTCCGGTTCATCTGTCCGAAAACGCGGAACACCGGGGATATTTTCCTGGATGTTTCCTCCTTTCGCCGGTATCACCTAGCACCACGTTAGAACACGTCTAGCTTTGCTTGTTGTCATGTTATGCTCTTGCTTGCTATGTATTTACTGTTTCTTCCCCCTCTTCTTCTCCGGTACACCTCGAGACCGCCGCTAATGCCCCTGTGATCGACTACGTCGACGATGACCCTACTTCTTGTCTGAGCAACAGGCAAGCCCCCTCTTTGATCATCCCGATATCACCCATTCTATACTCTCTTGCTTGCATTAGATTTTGCTACTGTTATTGTTTGCTCCTATTTTGATGCATAGCCTGCTTTTGTAACTTGTTGTTGTACCTTACCTGCTTATCCTAAACTGCTTAGTATAGGTTGGTTAGTGATCCAGCAGCGACCCCTAGTACTTGTCCTTGTTGCCCCTGCTTCATCATCAATGACTCGATCAGCGTGATCGACGACCAGAACCAGACACCTCACAGTACATCATGCCCCTTTTGTTGCTCGACTCTACAGAGCTACTATCAAGTGCCGAGGGCGATCCCTCATAACACACTCCTGATGATAATTCTGTAGTGTAGCTATTCGGTCGTGGTTATCGAGGGTGATTTCCTCCTTCACCATTCCCGATACGGCTCTGTCGTTCAACACCTCAAGTGTGAACCTCGAGGGTGGTCCCTCTTACGTTCACCTTGATGATTACATTGACTGGAATCCTCCGTGGGTGATTCCTCGGGTTTTCCCCTTGATGTTTGGACACACTGTTACCTTGACTTTACTTGAGACCTTGGTGAAAGTCGGGCAGGCCCGGAGAGCACCTGCAAGATGGTTACGTGGCACGGCCGGGCATTCTAGGCCCTTGTGTAAGTCCATGAGATGGGGCGACAGGGTCACTTTCGATTGTGAGTCTCTGCTCGTCTCCCCAAGCTAATAATACACTATGGTTTGGGTATTTATTCTGAGTTGGCCTTTGGCCTTTACACACCAACCACCACGCGAGAATAGTTATGGGCCTCGACGTCGTGGTATCAGCCGAAGCTTTGTCAGACGTCCAGTTCAGCATTGCGACACGGCCTGGTCGGCGCCCCATTGGAGGTGGCCTGGATCACCCTGCGCGCAACAATCCGGAGTGCAACGGGCGATGGGCCGAGACCCCGGAATGCTTAGGATGTAGACCAGCGGGGACCTCTCAGCTGAGCCTAGGTAGGGCTGCGACGTGTTGTTCTTCCGAGGCCGGGCATGACCCAGGAAAGTGTGTCCGGCCAGAGTAATCAAGCGTGTTGGAAAACGTGGTGCACCCCTGCAGGGAAGATTATCTACTCATAGTCGTGTCCATGGTAACGGACGTTCAGACTAATATCCTGATCTTATACAACTACAAATGGATACTTGAGATATGTGGCTCCGGGATTGCTTTCTCACAGGGAGTCGAGGAAGGATCTCTGGGCATTAATGTTACAACATGCTTGATAAATATAAACTGCTGTTCTTTACTCTTCTACATGCTGCAAGATGCTTGGAGCTGCTTGAAGATGCTAGTCTTTGATAGGCTAGGCCTTCCCCTCTATTCTGGCATTCTGCAGTTCAGTCCACAGATACAAACCTTCCATTTGATACCAGTGCATACTTAGTATAGATCTGATGCTTGCTAGTACTTTGGATGAGTACTCACGGTTGCTTTGGTACCCCCTTTTCCCCCTTCTTTCTTCTTTCCGGTTGATGCAACCAGATGGTGGATCCATGGAGCCAGATGCCACCACCGACAGATAATGCTACGTGAAGACCGTCGACGACCAGGAGTAGTTAGGAGGTCGCAGACAGGAGGCCTTGCCTCTTCGATCGTGTTGCTTTTGTGCTAGCCTTCTTAAGGCATCCTTGTTTACCTTATGTCTGTACTCAGTTATTGTTGCTTCCGCTGACTCTTGTGTATCAAGCTTGTATTCGAGCCCTCGAGGGCCCTGGCTTGTAATATAAAGCTTGTATTATTTTATTTGTGTATAGAGTTGTGTTGTGATATCTTCCTATGAGTCCCTGATCTTGATCGTACACATTTGCGTGTATGATTAGTGTATGATTGAATCGGGGGCATCACAAGCGACATATTTTAGGTTTCCGAAACTAATCTGATGACCAGGGGCGTAACGGTCGATCTGCTCCAGGTGACCAATCAAGTTGGCACGCGGTGCGAAGCCGCCGAATACGAAGATTTGGCCGGAGAGGAAAGTCTTCCCCAGGGCGAAATTGTTGTGGATGGTTGATGGAGCCATCGAGCCTTCTGGGGACGACACAGTGGAACTCTCAATGAAAGCGCCAATGTCGGTGTCAAAACCGGCAGATCTAGGGTAGGGGATCCCGAACTGTGCATCTAAGGATCAAAGGTAACAAGGAGGCAGGGGACACGATTTTAACCCAGGTTCGGGCCCTCTTAATGGAGGTAATACCCTACTTCCTGCTTGATTGATTTTTGATAGTATAGGGGTTACAAGAGTTGATCTACGTCGAGATCGTGATGGCTAAACCCTAGATGTCTAGCCTGTATGAATTGTGTTGTCGCCTATGGACTAAGCCCTCCGGTTTATACAGACACCAGAGGGATCTAGGAATGTACAGAGTCGGTTACAGAGAAAGGAAAGTACATGATCCAAATGCTAAGCTTGCCATCCACGCAAGGGAGAGTCCTATCCGGACACGGGGGAGGTCCTACCTTGTACCTCCAGGGCCCACCAGTCCAGCCCATGTCACGTAGGCCGACTCCTCGAGGACGCCATAGTCCAGGACTCCCTCACCCCTCCACTTATTCCAGCACCTACACACTTCGTCTTCCTGCAGAAAAAATCATCCCATAGCTCAAACCCGTGTTCTAGCTCGTTTTGCTGCATTTTCGATCTCCTTGCTCAAAGCTCCATTTACAAAGCTGCTTTTGGGGATTGTTCTTTGTTATGTGACTCCTCCAATGGTCCAATTAGTTTTTGTTCTAGTGCTTTATTTATTGCAAACTTTTTCTGCTGAGGTGACCCTGTTCTTGAGCTTGCATGTCAAATTTATATGGTCCAAAGTAGTGTTAATGCATGATATAGCCTCTAGGAACTTGTGGGAGTAGTTGCTATCAATCTTGTTGAGTTTGAGTCACTAAAAATTTCAGAAATTTTTCAGAGGAAGAAAAATGTTTGGGAAAATGTACCAAGGTGGTTCTTTAAGGAAGCAAGAACCAAGGCTCACGATACATGAGCCGGACCTTGAACCACCAAGGGAAGCTCAAGTGTGGACTTGTGAATGGCCGTCGGAACAGTTTATGGTCCAAGCAGGCTTCAAGGATGGATTTGATGCATATGTACGTAATGCTAATCTTGAGGACTTCCTATCAGATAAGTGCCGACAATACTATCATCTCACTGATTCCTTTGTGAGGAGGTTTAAATTTTCATCCACGTGCAACACTCACACTGTTTTATGCGACCTCTATGATAAATCATATACCATGGACCTTGAAGATTTTAACACTGCTTGTAAAATCCCACAGTGGGGTAACTTTGGTGAACCTCGCAAATCTGAATATAAAGATTTCCTTACTAGTGTCACTGTGGGAGAAACTAGAGAGATCACACAAGCTACCATAGGGATCATTCATTTCCCTTCCATACATTACTTTGCGCTCTTTATAGGTCGATGCATTAACGATAAAGATGAGCTTTGTCACATGTGCGTTCCAGATCTTAGTGTCCTCAAGAGTGCTGTATTAGGTGATAAACAATATAACTTGGGGGCCATTGTTGCACGGAGGTTACATCTTAATGGTAAAAGTTGAGATTTGTTTGGTGGAATTTATGCAACTCGTTTAGCTGATTATCTTGGTGTACCCATAAATGGAAATGATATGAGTTGTCACCTGCTTATCTAGATTATAATGCTATGGTTCTCCATCAGTTTCTTGAGAGGAACGAATAGTTCCTTCAGTACCGACTAATCTTTGACAGACAATGTACTATCCATATTACTCTCCCTGCTCCTACTTCCTTTAACTTTCAGGCAAACAGGAGATATTCTATAACCAGGGAGGAGGCAAATGAATACGAGAAGAGGACGGAGGCAGCTCGCCTCCAGGCTGCAGCTCTCTTGGCAGTAGCTGCTGCATCTCAGTACAACCCCGACTACGACTTTGGATATCCACCAGGCTAACCGTGGCCATAGACCAACTTAGGCCAAAATCCTAAGCTCGGGGGAGTACGTATTTCTCACCGACATTACATTCATGTTCACACACTCATTCTAGTTGTCGATGTTCACACTTTTTCATTGTACTATCCATGCTAGTTTATTTTCTTTTCTTGCTTTCTTCTTGTGTGCTTGAAAAACCTTGAGAAAAAACCAAAAAAAGAAAATAGTTGTAGCTTTTAGCTAGTTTACTTTCCATGCTTTTATTAGTAATATTAGACGAAAACCCAAAAAGATTTCCAGTTCTTCTTTTCCTTGTTGGTGGCTTTCCCGTGTAAATAATTTTCTTTTTCTTTGAAATTATTTTCTTTTCTTTGGGGGTCGAGAGGAGAAGACCATGATGAAAATGATGAGTGGCTCTCATATGCATTATTGTGGATCTAACCAAGAGCCCATATTACCTTGTCTTCTCCTTTGAATTAAATGTTTGCAGATTCCAGCTTAGTCCAATGCACGTGCACTATTATTATTATCCACACCGTACGATTGTGCGAGTGAAAGGCAATAATGACGATATATGATGAAATGATTGAGATGAGAGAAGCTGGTAGGAACTCGGCCTATCTTGTTTTTGTAAATATGATTAGTTCATCGTTCCTGATTCATCCTATTATGAATGAAACATGTTTGCAATGACAACTAGAGATTATAGTTGCTTATGCCATGCTTAATTAGCTAGGAGTTTATAATGGTTTACCTTGCGCGCCAACATGCTATTAAAATGGTTGTGATGTGGTACGATAGGGTGGTATCCTCCTTTGAATGATTCGACTCGCTTGACTTGGCACATGTTCACACATGTAGTTGAAACAAAATCAACATAGCCTCCATGATATTTATGTTCATGGTGATTTATATCCTACTCATGCTTGCACTCATTGTTGGTTAATCTTAATGCATGTTCATGACTGTTGTCGCTCTCTAGTTGGTCACTTCACAGTCTCTTTGTAGCCTTCAGTTGTACTAAGCGGGAATACTGCTTGTCCATCCACTTCCATAAACCCCAAAGTAGTTCCATATGAGTCCACCATACCTTCCTATATGCGGTATTTACCTATCGTTCCAAGTAAATTTATATGTGCCAAACTCTAAACCTTCAAATGAAATTCTGTTTTATATGCTCGAATACTCATGTATCAACTAGGGTTGTCTATATCTTCCCTGCTAGGTGGGTTATTCTCACGATGAGTGGACTCCGCTCATCATTCACAAGAAAATGGCCGGTAATCGGATGCCCAGTCCCATGCTCAAATCAAATCAAAATAATTGCAAACAAAACTCCCCAAAGATTGTTGTTAGTTGGACGGTATCCGTTGTTTCAGACCAGCCGTGGAATATGCTCGTTCGTGATGGGGAGTATAAACTTTACAATTCTGTTTGGGAACCGCCTATAATGTATGTAGCATGGAAGATGTCGAGATCTCTTGGTTGTTATGTTGACAATGAAAGTATGCCGCTCAAAATATTATTTATCTCTGTTTCAAAACTCGAGCTCTGGCACCTCTACAAATCCCTGCTTCCCTCTGTGAAGGGCCTATCTATTTACTTTCATCTTGAGTCATCATCCTCTTATAAAAGGCACCAGCTGGGGACCACCACTGTCATTCGCATGCATTGCTGTCGGATTTCGGGTTCCGGCAGACTCTTAAGGTTCGAACTCTAGGGTGCGCGTGGGGATCACTCCCTCTGCCAACTTACGTCTCGTCGCCTCGCAAAGAATCTAGACTACACGAAGAACAACACAAGGGACGCAAGGTTTATACTAGTTCGGGCCACCATTGTGGTGTAATACCCTACTCTAGTTGGTGGTGTGGTGGATTGCCTCAGGGGCTGATGATGAACAATAAAAGGAAGAACTACCTCGCGAGGGGAGGAGTTCTTGTGGAGGTGATACCTCTTGGGAAGGATTGAATCCAGATCCCTTTCTACTGTGGTGGCTAGCTCTATTTATAGAGCGAGGCCCTGGTCCTCTTCCCAAATATTGAGCGGGAAGGGTGCCAACAATTGGCCATTTTTGAAGGGGAACATCTAGTACACTTATCCTGACTAAAGTTGGTCCTCGCCTGCCAAAGACTCTGATGATGACGCCGGCTTGGGCTCCACGATGACCTCCATCCTGCCATTCTGCTGGTCTTGATCTTGTTGCACCGAAATGGTTGCCTTTGCTTGATACCCTTGCCTGCGCTTGCCCCTTTGCACCAAAGAGGAAACAAGGACTCTGTGCAGGCCAGCGCCCGCCTGGCGCCCGCCTGGCTTCGGTCGTCATGGCTTGCGTCATGGGCACCTCGTGAGGTACCCCGCCTTGATCTCTCCGCCTCCTCATGAGCCAGCCTGACGAGGCTGCACCTGAGGAGGCTTCCTGTCGTCCGCCCCGTGAGGCTTGGCCCCTCGCGAGGGTCTTGAGCTTATGTTGATGAAGATGGGCCGCACTGGGCCACTCCTTGAGCCACACCGCAGGCCGCAGGCAGGTAAGTCTGGGTACGCCCGTTCCCAGAATGTCGACAGTAGCCCCAGGGCCCAAGGCGCGCCCGGACTTGGCTTAGCGGAGAAGCGAAGGGGCAAGTGCGAAGCGTCGCGGGCCCCAACAGCCTGCGGCCTTGGGTGCCGCATGGCGGTTGATTGGACGTGAGCGTCCCCGCTTCCCCATGACGCCTCGGCAACTGCACGACTTGACAAGAGAACGGCACCGGGCCAGGCTTACCCTCTTTGCCTTCTCTAGTCATTGCCCAGATCCCCTTTCTTGCTCTCCTCCTTCTTGCTTCTAAAATCCTCCAGATCTGCTTCAACCCCGCATCTTTAGCAAGCCATGGCGCCTCGTCAGACTCCAGTCGGGGCCTGGTACACGCCCGCTCTGGATCCTCCGAACGTGTCAGAGAAGAACCTCGCCCTCACGCACCTGATGATGGCAGCGCAGGGCAATGCGGGGGCGGCCGTGTTCAAGGTTGGCTCCGCCCTGCCCGAGGACAAGGGGAGCACCTTCTACCCGCTCTTCGTGAGCGCCATCGCCACCGGTCTGGTGCCTCCCTTTTCTGAGTTTTTCCTTTCTGTTCTTCACCAATACAATCTGCAAGCTATGCACCTCCACCCCAACTCTATTCTTCTTCTGGAAATTTTTGCCTATTATTGCAAGGCTCATGTTGGGGTAAAGCCCTCTGTGGCCTTGCTGCGCCACTACTTTTACCTCCGGGTTTCTCACGTCTCCATCACCGCGTGTGCGAGCTTTGTCGCGTACTCCAGCTCCAATGCCATCTCGAAGCCTGGGAAGAGGATCGAAGGCTTCCGGAGCAAGTGGGTCATGGTGGACGCGGGGCACATCCACCATCGGCTGGTGCTGCCTACGAGGTAGCCTAAGGCTGTCGATGCTTGGTCCCGCGCAGAGCTCGTCGATCCTCGCGCGAGGCCGGTGCTGGAGAGGATGGACGCGGACCTGTGGCCGGGCAACATGGCGACGGCGAAGCTGACCGGGGCGACGCTCCAGAGGGAGTTCCTGGAGCACCGGGTGGCTCCGCTTCGAGAATATTCGCTCCCACTATGGAGGCTTGGGGAAGCCGACGTCGCCCTCCGCCCGAGCTCCGCAGCCCTGGCCGACGAAGATCTGGCCACAGTCCTCCATGCCTTGGTTGGGGGAGACATGGTGAGACTGGAGGGTGCTCCTGTACCCCTGTTCCTTCGGGATGACTGGGAGCATGTGGTGAATTCATGCCCGCCTTCAACGGGGAGGGGCCTGTGCCTGTGGAGGTTCCCGAAGATCTAGCGGCCCTGGCGACGGTGAACGTATCTTCCGGTGACTCCGGCAGGGAGGAGGAAGAAGAGGGGGAGGAAGAGGAGTCTGACTCTGAAGCGACTGACGGAGAGTCGGGGAAGTCCCTCCCCCAGCGGAGGTCCCGCGCCCTCCGCCTCATGCCGGACGACGACGAGGTTGGCGACGAGCAAGGTGAGGAGAGCTCGCCCCTGGTCCCAAGGAAGGACAGGACGGGGCTGATCACCCGCGGGTCTGCTCCGGCTTCAAGGCGGCCTGAAGCTAGCTTCAACTCCTCTGACGTGCCTCCTGCTTCCGAGTCTCCTGAGGCTGACCCCAGCAGCCGACTCTCAGGCTTCAAGTTCGGTCGGAGGCTGCTTGAGTCCGTGAGCAATGACCAGTAAGTGCTTGATTTTCGTTTTGCTTCCTGCTTTTGTCGTTGAGGCTTGACGTCCATATTCCTTGGCTAGGCCAGTGCCTGCGGCGAAAAGGCTAAAGGGGGCCCCTGACGCTTCGCCTGGGGCAACACTTCCACCTGTGGGAGAAGGAGGCAGCAAGGCTCGAGCTTCCCCTGCCCGGTCATCCTCGCGAGGCCAGGTGGGGCGTGCTAGTGTGAGCTCAGCCCCCATGGCCCAGGCGACTCCCGAGGCGTCCTTGCCTGACGCCACTACTGCAGCCGCCGGGGCTCAGAAGGTCCCGACGCATGGTGTTGTGATCATGCTGCCGTCTTCCCCTCCTACTCCGCCAACCGCCATTTCTCCGACTCCTTCTACTGTCTTGGATCGTGCTGCTGCTGAGCTGGACCGGCTGCGAGAAGATCTTCAGGGCGTCGACCCTCGCCTGGTGGCAGGGCGCCTGGAGCTGGCCTCTGGTTGGGTCCGCTTCGATGCTTCAGTTCGAGCGGCGCTGGTCCAGGCCATGACGGCCTGCGACGAGGAGAAGCAGGCCATCCTTCAAGCCAAGGCCGCTCGCGACGCCGCCTTGGGTGAGGCTGCAGATGTCCGGGGCCGCTGCAAGGCGCTGGAGAGCGAGCTGCAAGGCCTGCGCGACCAGCTTGCCAAGGAGGTCCGTGACCGCCAGGAGAAGGAGGAGGAGATGAAGACTCGTTTGGCTGCCGCCAAGGACCGGGACGCCGAGCTTGATGAACGCCATGGTCGATTGGATACGCTGTAGTAGGCATTGGAGGCGAAGAGGATCGAGCTGGACGACAAGGTGAGGGTCCTGGCCGAGGACCCGGTGGCCTTTGCGAAGCTGGAGGAGAGGGCTCGCGCCTCGCTGAAGACGCTTTATGATGGCGGCCTGGAAAAACCGCTAGCTGGCGCCAAGGATGGCCCCGCCAAGTTGCTTCCCTTCCTGGTCCGTGCACTTGAAGATGTCGCCATCGGCCTTGGCCCCACGGCTGAGGCCGAGGCGCGTGTCCTTTCTTCTGCAGCGCTTGCGTGTGTCTTCACCCACGTCTATCTTCGTGACAACAACGTCGATCTTGACAGCCTGCTGGAGCCTACGAGCGGCGAGCTTGCCGCTGCCGCTACTGAGGCAGTGAAGGGTTGAGCGGAAGCCCTGCTGGCGAACTTCCGCGCCTTCAGCACCAAGCCAGGGCGAGAAGCTGCCAACCCTGGGGCTCCGCGAGGTGAAGCCGCCTAGCGCAACTCCACCACCAGCGATGGCACCGCCGGAAAGTGACCCCTTCGCAGCTCCTGTCCTGTTTTAGTTACTGCAACATGCATCATGCCTTGTGGAGGCATTTAAACTTGTGTTTGGCGTTGTGAAAACAACCTATGGACTGTAATATTTTCTTTTGAATTCCTTGAGATTTGCGCTTTTCCTTCCTACATGCTTGTGTTCTACGTTGGCAGAGCCCGGCCCCGTGCATACCTCAGTCGCCGTCAGCCCCGACTGGAAACCAGGATGGGACCAACGAGTGAGGGGCTACGTGACCAGTTTGGCTCCTGAGTCGCGATGCTCAGGAGTCCCCCTTGACACGCGAACAACAAGTAGGGAGGGGAGGTGTAGGAGTGGATCTACCATTCTACGTCGACAGGGCCCGGCCCCGCGCATACCTCAACCGCCATTAGCCTTTTGGAACTAAGGGGTGAGGGGCTACGTGACCAGTTAAGCTCCTGAGTCGCGACGCTCAGGAGTCCCCCTTGATGTTCAAACGGCCTTCGTACCTTGGCTCCGCTTGGGGAGGGGTGTGCGACGAACCAGGCCCGAGGGGCCTGGCTGGGTGGCGTGCGCCTGGGCGTGACCCAGGCATAGCCCCCGTGCCCAGCCCCCTCGCGCGGCACTCCCGAGGGGAGTCATTACGATAGGGCCGGACACTGAGCTCTGGGCTCCCTGAGGTTGATGCGGCCGGGGGCCACCCTTAGTTGTTTATCACCAGTGCGGAGCATAGCGCTTCCGTATGTGTACGGGCATAGCCGCTCCTCGGTAGTGTCGTCAGCCAGCGCGGAGCATGGTGCTTCCACTGGAGCATGGGAGGGGCCTCCTGCGTGTACAGCCCCGCCCTGACACGTTGCTGGCACTTTAGGGCTTGACAAGGTGTATCTTGGCACCCATGAGCCAGCGCGGGACTCACGGGGCCCTACCTCAAGGCGGGTTGCGCCTGGCTCTGGGCCTTTGTTTGTAATGTGCTACTGCAAATTTGGTTAGATGCCGTAGCTCTACGTCCTCAGGTCCCGCCCCTCGAGCGAGCTCAGTAGTCGCTGGTATGCCAGGTCATGATGCCGTGGACAAGGCCAGGAGGTGAGGGCTGGAGAGCGAGTAAGAGTCCATGAGTCGCGATGCTCAGGTACCCCCCCTTTTAACGTGCAAGCGGCTAGCATGAGGGAAGAAGGGTGCCGCCACAAGCATCAAGTCATAATCATGGCGGGTCAAATGCACGACCTGAATAAACGAGAGAGAGATACATGCCACTGGTTCAGGCCCGAGCGGCTTGGGGATAATGTAGCCCGAGGGGCGCCCCCAACAAAGTAACCTAAAGACATGAACAAAAGGGATACATGCCGCAGGGACGGACCCATGCGGCCTGGGAATGATACAGCCCTGGGGGCGCTCCCAGCTGAAAATGAAACTCGAAGGATGTCACCTGATGATGTTGGAGATGAAGGAATGCTGAAGTAGCGGACGACACGCGCTGTGGAAACCGATCCTCACGAGCCCCCAGGCCCAGGAGCCTCAGGAGGCTTCGGGGGCGCTGGCGGCTCCTCGAGGAACATCTCCATCTCTGCCAGGACTGCGGAATGCCTGACCTCCTGAGCCTCCAGAATGCTCCTTATGAGTCGCTGGCGCGCGGGAGCCGCGTTCGGCAAGCCAAAAGGCATGCGAACATAGCTGTGGAGTGGACCTTTGCAATGTCCCACGCGTGAGGGCCAGAAACGCTCCTGAGAGGCGGCTCGGTTGAGCCCTGGTACGTCAATGCAGATGCGCAGCTCACATCCTCGCCTGGATGGGGGGCTACAACGGGTAAGCGGCGGCAGCCACTCATGACTCTTGACTCCTGCAGCTCCTGAATGATCTCGCTGATGAACTCCTGAGGGTTCGGCCCTCCTCGCCTTGCACCTTCCTGAGGGAAATGTGCTTTGAAGCACGCCTCCAAGTGGTGCCCGAGCGCCTCCCTCGTGATCTTGGCAGAGTCGATGGCCCTCCAGGAGAGGTCCCCCGAGCCTTGCCCGAGGAGGGCGACGGGCGCGCCTTCCTATGCGTCAGAAGGAGGCGCCCCTTGAACGGGTGCGGATCCTGAGGGGCCTGCCTCCCGAGGGTTCGGACCAGGCAATGTCTTCTTCTTCTTAGGGACTGCCTCGGGAAGTCTTCCGCTCCTGTGATCTGGGTCTTCGATTGACGCGGCCTGAAAAGCACGCTCCAGAGAACACACTACATCCCTCTCCTCACAAGGCACTATGATGACTCCACCGCTTCCTGGCATCTTGAGGACATTGTAGCCGTGATGAGTCACTGCCATGAACTTGGCCAGGGCTGGGTACCCGAGGATGGCATTGTATGGCAGGCGAATGTAGGCGACGTCGAAGTCAATGAGCTCGGTGCGGTAGTTGTCGCGCTGCCCAAAGGTGACAGGAAGGCGGACTTGCCCTATCGGAACAATGGAACCATCAGTGACTCCTGAGAAAGGCTTGGTTGGCTGAAGCTGATTGTATGGCACTTGGAGATTGTTGAACGTCTCGACGGACAGGACGTTGAGTCCTGCTCCGCCATCAATGAGGGTCATGGTGACTTGCACATTGCTGATGATTGGGGAGCAAAGCATGGGGAGGACTCTGGCCGTGGCTGCGCACTTGAGCTGATCCGCAGAGCTGAATGTGATAGCGCACGCTGACCACCTGAGAGGGCGCGTGGCCTCAAGCTTGGGGAGGACTGCATTCACCTCGCGAGCAAACTGCTTAAAGATGCACTAAGAGGTTGGGGCCTGAGCGCCACCCAAGATGCAAGCGATTGCGCGTGGCTCTTGGAAGCCCCCAGCCCCTTCGTCCTGATGATGGTCTTCATTCCTCCTCGGTTGTGGTGGCAGAGGAGGGAGGCCTGCGTTGCCTTGTGGGCGATCCTCACGAGGCTGATCCCTCCAACCTCCCTCGCGAGGCTGGTCCTGCCAGCGGTCCTCGCGAGGTCGGTCACGCCACCCTTGGCGAGGGCCACGGTCTTCCCATCGTCCTCCACCTCTTCCTCCTCCTCGGCCATAGCCCCGGTCATTGCGCTCGGGGCATCGGCCAGCACGCACATCTCGCACGACCCTGAGCTCTTGGCATTCGTTGGTGTTGTGGGTGTGGAGGTCGTGGTACACGCAGTACCGGCTGCCCTTGCATGACTCAGGCTGATCCCTGCCTCTCTTGGTGTCTGGCTCTGCTACAAGCACAGCAGCCCCCTTGCGCTTCACGTCCTTGACCTTGGGCTTCTTCTCTTCTGGATCGGCAGCCGGAAGCTCGAGGAGGGAGAGGCGCCCTTCCTCAGCCCTGGCGCACTTGGTCGCCAAGTTAAAGAGCTCCAGGGATGTGCATAGGTCTTCATGGATTGCTAGCTCCTCTTTCATCTTGATGTCACGCACACCGTCGGAGAAGGCTGAGATGATGGCCTCCTCAGTCACCCTGGCGATCTTGAGGCAAGCGTTGTTGAAGCGTTGGATATACTTTTGCAGGGTCTCTCCTGGCTGCTGCTTGATGTGGCGCAGGTCGCTCATGGCCGGGGGCCGGTCGCGAGTGCCTTGGAAGTTGGCGATGAAGCATGTGCGCATCTCCTCCTAGGAAGAAATCGTGCCAGGAGCCAGGTTCAGGAGCCAGTTGCGGGCTCCGTCCTTGAGCGCCATAGGGAACCAGTTCGCCATGACCTCCTCGTCCCCGTTGGCGGCTTCGATGCCCAGCTCGTAGAGCTGGAGGAACTCCGCAGGGTCAGCCGTGCCGTCGTAGCACGGAGGCAGATCTGGCTTGAACTTGCCTGGCCAGGCCATGCTGCACAGCTCGGCGGTGAAGGCACGGCAGCCTGTAGTGGCCACATGAGGCCTCTGGTGACCACTACAAGAAATACGGTCAATTATGACTCCCCATTTTGGTCGTTATTTTGTCATTGCTTTCGTTTATTGACATTTTTTTGACCAAAGTTGGAAGGTCAACAGTGGGCCGTCAAGAACGAACAAACGTGACCTTTTTTGGAATTTTTGTCATAGCCACCCTTGACCAAAATTTTGGTCGCTAAATCTTTGACCAAAATTATGGTCATTACTAATGAGCCTAGGCCATGTAGGATCTGATGTGGCTGAACCAACGTGGCAATGATGTGGCAAAAATGATGACATGGATGCCATGTAGGATCAATCCAAATCAGTTGTTTTAATGGGCCGAGCCCAATAATTTAGCCCATTTTTACATTCACTTTTGGGCCATAGCCTATTAATGTTAGTTCTTATGCTCAAGCAATGTGCAGTCCATTTATTCAATCTACCATTAGTTGGGCCAGCCCTTCTCTCTACCCAAAAAAAATATTGAATCTTTTTTCTATAAAAAAACTACATTGGGCCTTGAGACGAGCCAGCCCACTCATACAATTTAGTATTTTCGGTCCAGCCAATAACCAATAGTAGCTCAAAAAAGAAGCATTTCACAGTTTGGCAGTCAACCAATATAGGAGAATAAAATGATAATAATAATACAATTCTCCAAGATTTCATTAACTTAGGCCCAGCAGTATCATTACACCACAAGTTCATAAGATGCACCAACCAAAATAACATAGCCAGTAACACAGCCAAAGAAACTCATCAACCCCAGGTCCAAACAACTCAGCATCAAAAGTCCCAAAGCCAACATCAACCACGCTGTAGTAACTAATTTACCTTCGAACAGATCCATGAGACGCGCAAATCTAGAATCACTTGCTGCAGCCCTAGCATCGCTGGCCTCAACTCTTTGCAGTAACAACTGATACTCTGCGGCGCGTGCAGCTTCGGTCTCCTCTGATTTCTTCTTGACCTCAACAAGCTCCTCTTGCATCGACTCAGCGGCTCGCCTCTCCTTCTCAAGCTTTTACTCTAGCTCTTGTACATGAGCATCCAAAGTAACTGCAGATCTGTTGAACTTCATCTTGGAGCTTGACTCAAGGCCAACATTTTGAAGGAATGTGCTGGAGGGACATTCTTTAGTGAGAATGTCAGCAACAACAGCAGCAACATTCTTTGGTTCTCCATCTTCTGGTACCCCTTGTTCCATAACTTTTTCCATGTCAGCCTGACATTTAAAGAAAGATGTACACACATGTCATTGCAGTTGGTTCTGAATAACTAGGAAACTTTATAAGCAAACTACTCAAGAATGTTGACTAAATAATAATCCAGTCTCCATGCTACTAATTAACTAGTTATTTAAAAACTTTGAAGCAGGCAAGCAGAATTAATCATCCTTGGGAATCACTTTTTTTTGCAAGTTACTATCAGCTACATGAAAGAAGCATGGCACCAGGTTTATTAAACATGTAAGCATACACAACAAACCATTGTTGAAATTTAAATTAGGCAACTGTGTGCACCTCTGTTTAGCTTAAATGGGAACATGGAGCAGAGAAGAATGTAGTACGTTTCAGGAGCGCATATGCTGTTTCTTTAGTACAGTATACAGTATCAGAGAAATCCACTTCGACAAGTCCTAAACATTTCATTCAGATTGTATATGAAATGACAGAGTTTCTCCACTCCGAAAGATGGGAAGATAGATGCTCCAGGCAATCACTAGACAAATAATCAAAGAGCATACTTGTGTGCGGAGGATAAGCAAAAGCAGCAGCACATGCTTTTCCTATTAGCATCTCCGGTCAAACAAACATGATGCAGCCAGTGATTACATTGACCCCGATTCAAACATTTTAAGTACTAGACAATCATAAACATCCAACAGTAGGCAAATCTAGCACTGTCTTACCAACAATCAACAGTATATCTATCTAGTTGTGAAGATTGAAGTTGCAACAGTAGGCAAATCCCACATCCAGTCAACATCCAGCAATGGAATCCAAACAAAAGTCTAAGAATGTACCCCTAAAATACATCTGGAACTGAAGTAAAAAAGAAAGCGGTTTGCCGAGATGCGCTCACCATCTGATGAAGTCGATATGGCCGGTGCCGTCGTCGAGCGCGAAGGACACATCTGTGTTCCGCTCCGCCTTGCCGCTGACCATCCCCACAAGCCGGGCTTGCACATGTAGCAATGTTATACATAGCAAAACTTCAGTATTTCCAATTTCGTGGTACAATGAAAGAGCAGTTCAGTTGAAGAATTTATCTTGCCATTCTCAATTTTACTACTTAAAGACATAATGTAACAAATACTGGATACTTCACAGCAAGCAAATAGTGCAATAAATTCACTGGTCTATGGATACAATCACAAATTCAAATGAGGCGTGCGTGGAATATAGTGCAAATAACAATGGAAATTTAAAGAAGCTCGCTTGCTAACGAAGGCCTACCAATCACTTCAACCTAACCTAAAAATAACAGTACATAGATTGTTACATAGTACTGCTATGTAATTGATATGCAAAAGAAGATACATCTCCCATGCTCAGCAATCTAGATCAACCTGGTGCTTTGGAGACAAGAAGGTTGTACCTGGTATTCTGGTTCAGAACATATACCGAGGATGTGGTGGCGTGTGGTTTGTGGTTTATCGGTTACTATCGAAAGCTACTGACCAACGATTTGGTTTATCAGGGTGCTCTTGCCGACATTTGGCTTCCCCAACACAGCAACATAACCTATGGAGACACACAACACAGACTCATAGTATTATAACATGGCAATTGTCATTTAGAAATTATAAAGCAAATAAGTTGTTTCATCTGAATTCTCCCAGAATCTTGTAAAAATTCTTTTGCGGGAGGCACTTTTCCTCTAAACTGTCATTTACTTCTGCTACACAATGACAGATTCCTGAATTTTACTGAACCAAGAATGCTACTGGTCGCATTTGATGCTTCAGAAACACTAAACGCTGAAATAATCTACTTGGCCAGGGAGTGCTGAATGAAATCCAGCTAGGTACGTACTACAAACAAAGCAAACCAAAAAGAAGAAGAAGAAGGCTCACCACTGCGGTGGTTGGCGCAGAGCGCCGCCCCCAGCTCCTCCGACTCGTACTCGTCCAGCAGCGCCAGGCACCGATCCAGCTTCTCGGTGAGCTCCAGCCGTGGCCTCGCCATCTCCTCCCCCTCGTTCACCTCCCCATCTTCAACCACCGCGTAGCTCACACCCCCACTCGTCGACACAGCCCCAGCCCTCCTACTCTCGTGCCTCCCCGCCCGTACTCCGCTCCTTACTGGCGCACACGGCGATGCAATATACCCGCGGGGGAGGCGCACCGGCGGTGCGGCTAGCTGGAGTGTGAGGCCTAGCTCCATCGCGCAGAGAGCAGAGCAAGCAGCAGAGGCGGAAATGTGGCTATGGAGACTAGAAGGAGTGCACCATGGATCCAGATTGGAGTGGGCAAGGCTGCGGCCATCGGGGTCTGGAAGCGCCGCCTCGCACTACCCAACATGGGGCCAGGGTGATGGGAGGGCGCGGTGGTGTGCGGTGGCGGCATGGGTCGTCGACGGTGAGGGTGGAGCAGCGGCTGTGGGAGTGGATCCCATCTCACTTAACCGAGAGAGAGCAGCGACTGGGACGGAGGGGTGGTGGAAGTGGGGATGGCCGGGGATGGGGCCGGGGGAGGGATCAGGGAGTGGTGCAAGAGACGGGGAGGAGGTGGCGGCGGCGAGGTTGGCGACGAGGAGTGGTGCAGGGGACGGGGAGGATGTGGCAGCGGCGGCGGGGAGATGGGGACGAGGGAGGAGGGGTGCGATGGGGGATCTGAGCTAGGGTTTGGGCCACAGGTTGGGATCTTTTTCTTTTCTTTTTTCTGTAGATAGATGGATGGATGGATGTGGGGTGGAGAGATGGATGGATGGATGGATGGGCGCCATGTCATCGATCCGTGGGAAGAGTTCTCATTGGTTCGAAAAATCAGTGATTTAAAATAGTCTTCAAGTATTAAAAATAGAGGGATTTTGTGAAGCAGCTATCAAAAATATTTTGCAAAAGGACACCACACAAATTTTCACTAGACTTAGACCACATTTTATGGATAAGGACCAATTTGTATGCATTTCTGATCTTTCTAGTTATTTTAAATAATTTCCGAGTGGCAAAAATGGGGTTTTTTTGTGAAGAACCTACCAAATAGTTGTTGCAAAATTAGATTACATCAATTTTATAAAATACTAGTCCATATTTAATATACAATTGACCAAATGGTTGGTTGTCTGAAGTTGTGATCCACCTCTGGTTAAAAAGACAAATTTTCGCCGATTCAGTAGGAAGCGGGACAAATTTGAACTGAAGCTGCCTCATAGTTTGCTCTTTATTTTTTCCAAAAATTATTTTTAGGTACACAAGTATCTATTTAATCATAGAAACACAAAAAAAAATCCAAGATTCAACCACTAGCTAGGAACGGTCAAGCCCGTCGTTTTGACCGCATTTTGAAACAGGCATAAACAATTCAAAAAAAATCAAAAAATTAGAAAACCTTTGCATTGTGTCATTATATGTGACCAAGTTTTCAGGAAAAATAATAAACTTATCATACGGAAATTATTTAAGAAAAGTGTTCTCAAAAATGAGCTATCATGCGTGAAGATTCATGGCTTTCAAGCCAAATGATCAATCTTATGGCCATATTCATGGCATAGTTTGTTCAAATGATCTCATATTGTGCACAAGGGTGCATCTTGAAATTCCAAACAATGCCTAAGGGAGTTTTCATTTTCTTTGCGTGGAAAATTCATTTTCCATTTTCCGAGTGATCGAAATGAGTTTTTTTGTGAAGGACATACCATATATTTGTTGCAAAATTGGACCTAATAAATTTTATAAAATACTAGGCCATATTTAATGCACAATTGACAAAATTCTTGGGTGTCAAAAGTTTCGACCCACCTCTAGTGAAAAAGACAAATTTCCGCCGATTCAGTAAGAAGCGGGTCAAATTTGAACTGCAGCTACCTCGTAGTTTGCTCTTTATTTTTTCCAAAAATCATTTCTAGGTACATAATTATCTATTTAATAAGAGAAACATCAAAATGTTTCCAAGATTCAACCACTAGCTAGGAATGGTCAAGCCCACCGTTTTGACCGCATTTTGAAACAGGCATAAAAAATTCAAAAAAAATCAAAAAATTAGAAAACCTTTGCATTGTGTTATTATATACGACAATTCTTTAAAAAAAAGTGTTCTCAGGAATGAGCTATCATGTATGAAGATTCATGGCTTTCAATCCAAATGATCAATCTTATGGTAACATTCATGGAATAGTTTATTCAAACAATATTGCCTAAGGGAGTTTTCATTTTCTTTGGAAGAAAAAATCATTTTCTATTTTCCATACGGTAATTTTGTGAAGGATCTACCATATATTTGTTGCAAAATTGGTCCAAATCAATTTTATAAAATATTAGGTCATGTTTAATGCACAATTGACCAAATGGTTGGGTGTAAAAAGTTTTGATCCACCTCTGGTAAAACGACAAATTTCCGCCGATTCAGTTGGAAGTGGGTCAAATTTGAACTGTGCATGCCTTATAGTTTGCTCTTTAATTTTTCCAAAATTCATTTCTAGGTACATAAATATTTATTTAATTAGAGAAACACCAAAAAAATTTCAACATTCAACTACTAGCTAGGAATGGTCATTCTCGTTATTTTGACCGCATTTTGAAATGAGCATAAAAAATAAAAATAAAAAAAATGGAAAACCTTCGCATTATGTCATTATATGTGACCAAGTTACCACATTTTTATATACAACATTTAAATATTTTTATACAACATTTAAATATTTTTTGAATACAAGATGAATATTTTTAATACATGGTTAATATTTTTTATTTACTCATTTTAACATTTTCAAATGCTTGATTTACATTTTATATAATTATTTACATTTTCAAATGCTTGATTTACATTTTTATATAATTATTTAACATTTTTTAAATGCTCGATTAACATTTTTAAATACATGATCAAATTTTTTTCACACACATTGTATATTTTGTGTACATATGGTAATATTTTTCTTTATACACATGTAAGATTTTCAAATGCTTGGTTAACATTTTTTTCAAAAGTTTTATGTGAAGTTTGCTTTTCATATATATACATATATATATATATATATATATATATATATATAGAATATATATATATAGAATAATTGGAAGTATAAATAATAAACAAAAGTAAAAAAAGAATGAAAACAAACAAATAACAAACCAAAAAACGAGCCGCGGCCCAGTAGTTGGCCCACTCGGCGGACAAAAAATATAAAAGAAAAAAGGTGCCCATGTCCCACCAAGGCCCAAGCCCACTCGATACTACCCATTAAATAGGTTATGGGCGAGAATGTACCAGTGTCTTTGTTACGGTGTGGTGGTTTATCCCCTTAGGGGAACTCGACTGGTAGCTAATTCGAATCACGTGGTGTGGTTTCTTTTTTGCTTTATTCACCTTTGTGGGACGGGTCCTTTTTTCTTGGAGAGTGGTGTTTTGGCGCGGTGGCCTTTCTTTTTTGCTTTATTCACCTTTGTGGGATGGGTCCTTTTTTTCTTTGAGAGTGGCGTTTTGGATCTTAGATGTAGATACACCTATTATGAAATATGTATAGAAAAAATCCTGTGTACATCTGGACATCCTATGTTTGCACACAAAATTTCGGTGAAAAAGGGCATTTTTGTTGCATGTGTAAAAAAGATTAAAAATGGCTTGTGAATAGCTGTAATCAAGCATCAAAAATTGTCTTTTTTACACAAGCCACAAAAATGTCATTTTTCATCGAAACTTGGTGCACACACATAGTATCCAGATTTACACGCGGGATTTTTTCTCGAATTTTTTTAACTTTTTAAGATATGTATTTAGACAATGGGTGCATATACACCTATGAGCCAAAGTGAATTTTCGCCTTTTTCTGCTTTATTCACCTTTGTGGGACGGGTCCCACATGTCATTTGTACTGTGTTAGTTGGCCCCGTCTGTAAACGTAGACCCAGTTTAGTCAACAAGTCAATCTTTGGACAGACTGACGCTACAACCGACACATAAGCCAAAATGACACGACACATAGGTAAAACAGATGATGTGGACGTCCAGTCATCCATGTTACAACACCATGACCATCTGGATTGGTCGTAATCAGCTAGAAATAAGGCTGTCGACCACTGTTGTCTGCTTATGACCATTTTGTGTAAGGAAATTACAACCTTTTTGACCAAAATAGTCACTATGGTTTATGGTTTCGACTCTCCTAAACATGCCATGACCAATTGGATCGAAATGGTCATGGATTTATGACGATTTTTTCCATGTTCACTGCCAGAAGGTCACAATTGAGCATATTTCTTGTAGCGACGAAGGGCTTGATCTTAGAGGTCTCCGCGCGCTGCTGCCAGGAGCACCGCGGGGTCTTGGCGCGCTGGAGCAGGAGCGCGGTCGTGACGGGCCGGTGCGGGGAGCACACGGGCAGCTTCTTGAGGACGAAGGATCTCTTAGCAGCTCTTATCTTGCTGCGCGGGCGCCGGACGGAGCAGGTCCCGTCTAGGGGCCGCGCGCCTTGGGTCCAGGGCACCTTCTTGAGGGGGGGCGCTAAGGCGCCTCCGGAGCTGCATTGCCCTCGCAGGGCGGGTGGCGATGCAGCGAGAGGGATGGTGCAGGGGAGCCCCCAGCGGCGCTGATGAGCTCGGTGATGCGGGCGAGCCACTCATCGTAGAGGTCGTCGACGGGACGGTAGTGCAGGAGCTCTCGCGCCAGGAGCAGCGCGGCGTGCGCGTCCGCAAGAGCGCGACGGGCGTGGGACGATGAACCGGCTGGAGTCAGCGACGGGTGGCGGTGCGGCCTTCTCGCCGCACCGAAGGATGCAGGGACGACGCCTGCTGCTCGTTCCCCGCCGGGCCGATGGCGGTGTGGACAGCAGGTGACGGGGAACGGCGGGGAGGCCCTCCGATGGGGGCCGTCTGGGCAACATGGGTCGCGAGGGCAGCCCGACGCTCGGCGCGGGCTCGACGAGCGTCAGACATGGACGCGACGGACGGCGAAACACAAGGCGGCGGAAGGCGGATTCCGGCGCACCCCTACCTGGCGCACCAAATGTCGGATTTCAGGTTCTGGCAGACCCTTAAGGTTCGAACTCTGGGGTGCGCGCTGATATCACTCCCTCTACCAACTTACGTCTCCTCGCCTCGCAAAGGATCTAGACTACACGAAGAACAACACAAGGGACGCAAGGTTTATACTAGTTTGGGCCACCATTGTGGTGTAATACCCTACTCTAGTTGGTGGTGTGGTGGATTGCCTCAGGGGCTGATGATGAACAATACAAAGGAAGAACTACCTCGCGAGGGGAGGAGTTCTTGTGGAGGTGATGCCTCTTGGGAAGGATTGAATCCGGATCCCTTTCTACTGTGGTGGCTAGCTCTATTTATAGAGCGAGGCCCTGGTCCTCTTCCCAAATTTTGAGCGGGAAGGGCGCCAACAATTGGCCATTTTTGAAGGGGAACACCTAGTACACTTATCCTGACTAAAGTTGGTCCTCGCCTGCCAAAGACTCTGATGATGACGCCGGCTTGGGCTCCACAATGACCTCCATCCTGCCGTTCTGCTGGTCTTGGTCTTGTTGCACCGAAATGGTTGCCTTTGCTTGATACCCTTGCCTGCGCTTGCCCCCTTTGCACCAAAGAGGAAACGAGGACTCTGTGCAGGCCGGCGCCCGCCTGGCTTCGGTTGTCATGGCTTGCGTCATGGGCACCTTATGAGGTACCCCGCCTTGATCTCTCCGCCTCCTCGCGAGCCAGCCTGACGAGGCTGCACCTGAGGAGGCTTCCTGTCGTCCTCCCCGCGAGGCTTGGCCCCTCGCGAGGGTCTTGAGCTTGTGTTGACGAAGATGGGCCGTACTGGGCCACTCCTTGAGCCACGCCACAGGCCGCAGGCAGGCAAGTCTGGGTACCCCCGTTCCCAGAACACCGACAATTGCTATTAATTTACATTGAGTATGACTGTGACTGGATCTCTCTCGCCATGAATTACAATGTCTAGTTAGTCTTGACCTTCAGGGGTGCTCTGCATTTATGTTTTCCAGTCTCAGAAAGGGCTAGCGAGATACCATCTTGTTATATCATATTATGATTGTTTTGAGAAAGTGTTGTCATTCGAGATTTATTATTATTGCTCACTAGTTCATTATGCCATTGATATGAGTAAACATGAGACCTAAATGTTATTGTGAATGTGGTTAGTTCATAATATTTACTGAAAACTTGAATGCTGGCTTTACATATTTGCAACAACAAGATCAAATAGAGTTTATAAAAGTTTTTCTTTATCATTTTCGGTTTGTCAACTGAATTGCTTGAGGACAAGCAAATGTTTAAGCTTGGGGGAGTTGATACGTCTCCAATGTATCTACCTTTCCAAACACTTTTGCCCTTGTTTTGGACTCTAACTTGCATGATTTGGATTGAACTAACCCGGACTGACGCTGTTTTCAGCAAAATTGTCATGGTGTTATTTTTGTGCAGAAATAAAAGTTCTCAGAATGATCTGAAACTCCACGGAGTCACGTTTTGGACTTAATAAAAAATATTGGCGAAAAAATTAGCAGGGGGGACCCACGCCCTGTCCACGAGGGTGCAGGGCGTGCCCACCCCCTGGGGCACGCCACCTGCCTTGTGGGTCCCCTGGACCTCCACCGACCTCAACTCCAACTCTATATATTCACGTTCGAGGAGAGAAAAATGAGAGAGAAGGATTCATCGCGTTTTACGATATAGAGCCGCCGCCAAGCCCTAATCTTCCTCACGAGGGCTGATTTGGAGTCCGTTCAGGGCTCCTGAGAGGGGAATTTGTCGCCATCGTCATCATCAACCATCCTCCATCACCAATTTCATGATGCTCACCACCGTGTGTGAGTAATCCCATCGTAGGCTTGCTGGACGGTGATGGGTTGGATGAGATTTACCATGTAATCGAGTTAGTTTTGTTAGGGTTTGATCCCTAGTATCCATTATGTTCTAATATTGATTTTGCTATGACTTTGCCATGCTTAATGCTTGTCACTAGGGCCCGAGTACCATGATTTCAGATCTGAACCTATTATGTTTTCATGAATATATGTGAGTTCTTGATCCTATCTTGCAAGTTATAGTCACCTACTATGTGTTATGATCCAGCAAACCCTGGAGCGACAATAGACGGGACATTTCCCCGTGATGACCGTAGTTTGAGGAGTTCATGTATTCACTAAGTGTTAATGCTTTGGTTTGGTACTCTATTAAAAGGAGGCATTAATATCCCTTAGTTTTCAATAGGACCCCGCTGCCACGGGAGGGTAGGACAAAAGATGTCATTCAAGTTCTTTTCCATAAGCACGTATGACTATATTCGGAATACATGGCTACATTACATTGATGAACTGGAGCTAGTTCTGTGTGTCACACTATGTTATAACTGTTGCATGAGGAATTGCATCCGATATAATTATCCATCATTGATACATTGCCTACGAGCTTTTCACATATTGATCTTTGCTTAGTTACTTCTCCGTTGCCACTGTTACAATCACTACAAAACTGCTACTGTTATTGTTGCCACCGTTACGTTATTTCCATACTACTTTGCTACTAAATACTTTGCTGCAGATATTAAGTCTTTCTGGTGTGGTTGAATTGACAACTCATCTGCTAATACTTGAGAATATTCTTTGGCTCCCCTTGTGTCGAAATAATAAATTTGGGTTGGATACTCAACCCTCGAAAACTGTTGCAATCCCCTGTACTTGTGGGTTATCGCCTATCGAAGACTAGCATCTTCAAGCAGCTCCAAGCATCTTGCATCATATAGAAGAGTCAAGAATAGCATTTTTAATTAACAAGCATATTGTAGAAACAACACCCAGAGATCCTTCCTCGACTCCCTGCGAGAAAGCAATCCCGGAGCCACATATCCATCACATATCTCAAGTATCCATTTCTAGTTATGTAAGATCAGGATACAAGTCTGAACGTCCATTCCCGTGGACACGACTATTAATAGGTAATCTTTTCCTGTAGGGGTGCACCACGTTACCCAACACGCTTGATTACTCTGGTCGGACACACTTTTCTGGGTCAATGCCCGGCCTCGGAAGATCAATACGTCGCAGCCCTACCTAGGTCAGTAGAGAGGTCCCCGCCGGTCTACATCCTAAGCACTCCGGGGTCTTGGGCCCATCGCCCGTTGCACTCCAAGTCGTTACTAGCAGGGCGGATCAGGCTCCACCACAACAGGATGGTGCCGGCCCAGACGTGCCGCACTGCTGAACAGGACGTCTGACAAAGCTTCAGCAGATACTACGATGCCGAGGCCCATAACTATTCTCGCGTGGTGGTTAGTGCGTAAAGGCCAGAGGCCAACTCAGAAAAAATACCCAAACCAGTTAGTGCATTAG